>NC_143253.1:135247556-135553010 GCF_984573655.1 Nuphar pumila
ATAATACCCATAAAAAACAAGTTATACATAAAGAAATCCTACTCAAAACCTTATGCACAAATAAACAAACTCATTCATCAATGGGTATGAAAAGACTATCATAAATGCACAAAGATCAAGAGTACACAAGTTAAACAAAATCTCATAAGATCACACAAAACCATTATTAAAATAAATACTTCAAATCATTTTAAGTTATTTGGCAATAAAGAAACAACACTAATATGAGTTCATCAATGTCCAATATATGGATAAAAAACCCAATAAATTTGAAATCATACATAATGACATGTTTTGATACTTATAACCACGAAATGTTCAAATAAAGTATCTACGTGTCAAGAACACATAAAATAAAAAATAAAAACATTAGATCACACATTTACACATTAAAAGGATTTATAAAAGCATTCACATTCATAAATATTGTTTCACAAAATCCTTATAAAAGCATTTTAATAAATTAGCACAAATATGAATACAATTTCAATCTAACAACAAGTTTGGAAATTTTTTAACAAATAACCCCATATACCCAAGGGATTTCAAGAAAAACCAATCGTTTACTAATAAACAAAAACAACGGAAATTTCAAAAAGTGGGTTTTAAGAAATAAGAAATAATTTTTACATATAAGAAAAATTAGTGTTTTTCTCATGTATAAAGCATGAGATAGACAACTTCAAAAGATAATTATATATATAAAGTTTTAAGATACATACCGGGTCAAGATTTTTCTTGAATCCAAGCTATACATCGATCACAATTTCTTCATGAATCATGAACTCGAACCAAAGAATCTCAACACCTGAAAAAGCAAAATACCAAGAACTTTTTCTTGTCTTTGATACCATGTAATAAAATATGCGAAAAAACAAAACAAGAACCTCAAAGGGCTTATAATAACATAAACACAAAGGGCACATCCACAAGTCCACTAAAGGACAATACAAAGTGCCAACATAGGCAATACAAACAGCCACTATGGGCAATACCATGCATTAAGGCACAAGATCAAGAACAACAATATAAAAACAATAACACTCACAATTAGTTAGAATGCTCAGGAAAGCATTAGATACAAGGTTGGGAAGAACCCTATTTGTAAGCAACAAAGGAGAGGAAAGGGGGCCATCCAACTAGAGAATGGGCTAGCCCCCAACGGTCATAAATATGGCTGTTGGGACAAGCCCAACGTCTAGTTGAGCTGTCCCGACAATCATATTTTAAATAAAAAATACAGGGAAAGAATATTCAGCCCCTAATGGGCCGACCCCTATTACAATTTGAAATGACTGAAATACCCCTGATAGGTATTTCAGTTTACATACAAAATGAATATTTATATATATGTATGTATTCACATATATATCGACCTATATATATAAATATATATTATACAACACACTTTAACACTAGGCTAACCCTATTACAGTAGAAGAATTGACCAAAATATCCTTGATATATATATATATATATATATATATATATATATATATATATATATATATATATATATATATATATATATATATATATAAAATCGTATTTTAACATGAACAACTTGCTCTTGAGAAACTGAGATGAGGCTTAGGTAGTCATTAGGTCAGAACATCATCATCAACATGATTTCAGCTATGATATACTAACTTTTAACTTCTTTTGCTTCAATTCTTTAGAGAATGGTAACCAATTCGGTGGTTTTTCCATCATGCAACAACAGATTTGCTATCAAAATTACACATTTGTTTTACAAAAGTCAGTGGATATCAATATTCATTCTTAGACAATTCGTTGGGCTTTGGTGTGTCTTGGCCAACATGTCAAAAGGCAAGATAGAATTTGTTAGTCACAAGCAGAACTCAGATCCCAGAGAACATATTTTTTTTAATGCTTCGGTTATGATTACTTTTCCATGCAAAACATGGTGCATCAACAATATATGTTTAGGTTGGGTTAGTGCTTTCCGTCCAGCATCTTGATCGTTTGTTTGTCAGCTGAGTATGCACTCATTAAATGTCCACATTAGCGCAGTCAATGGGTCGGATCAGGCTGGGTCAGGGTTGACCCTAACCCCCTCACCCCCCCCCCCCCGTATAAGTAACTATCAGATTTGAGTTTGTCTTCGGGTAGCTACTGGGTCAGACATGAAGGAAACCATACCGGCCCATATGTTTTCCTCAAATTCTCAAACCTGAACCCTTGATTTGCTCACTAACGTGTGTGATCATTGTTTGGTTGGATACTTGGATTATTTTGTTGGACTTTGGTTTGCAACATACTTATATACATAGTGGGAAGCCTCAATGTTTCATGCAAAGGAGTTGAGGGTTGGAGTCCCACTGTTGACAGATTATTTTTTCAAATGATATTTGGATCTGGCTTGCTTTTCCACTGGGTTGGGTATCCGATCCAGGTTCTTGTTAAGCTGATCATGCCCAGACCCAAACCTGAACGGATTTGAACAAACCAACCCAAATCGAACTAATTTTCTTTTTTTTTTCCGGGTCTTCATCTTTCTTACCAAATACTGAATTATGGATCTGGGATGGGTGCGTGGCGGACCTCAGATCTAGCCAATTAGCAGCCCTAGTCCATGCTAATAGGCTGATTTTTTTTCAGTTATTTAATCCTTTATCATTGTGTATTTACTAATATTTTTTCATGTTTTATGAGCTCCATAACTAACAGCATTATTTTGTTAGTTTAGGAAGATTATTAACACTGTAATAGTTTTAGCAGTATTTTTATTGAAACAATCTTTTGCATGCTATGTCAATAACATTTTTTCAACAGAATATTCCCCAAATTATTCATCTGCATTTTCTTGCTTATTAGGATGTTAAAGGTCCACAAACTGTCGCATTCAATTTGCCAAATGATGAACGGATAGTGAAAGAGAGAGGAACATCGATGGTCATTCTCAAAAATGTCTCAGAAGCAAAGTAACTTTATTTTTATTTTATCCAAAATATGAAGCAATGCTGCTTGTATATCATAATTATATCATTGCTGATTATGTTGTCTTTTGCAATCAGGTTCACCCACATTCTTAAACCTATTGCTGAAATATGTATCTCGGAGGAGCAGAAACACTATGTTGATTTTGAGCCCTTCTTTACTCACACGATATGCCATGAATGCTGCCATGGAATTGGGCCTCATTCAATTAAGGGCCCAACTGGTAAAGAGTCAACTGTGAGATTGGTATGAAACTGATCTGATTTTGCCCATTTTTACAGCAGTGGTAACATTTGATATAGCAGTCAATCACATTTGTTTGAAATGTCCATTAATATTCATTTTTTGCCGATCGTGGATTCATTAATTGAATTATCTATATAAGTTTGGATGAGACTTGGATCATTTATCAGTTAAAGTTTTCCTTTTTCACAATATAAATGATCTATCAAATTACATCATTTATAAAACTTCCCTGAGATCTTCCTTAAAAGAATAAATCAACTATTTCACCTTTCTTGAGAACTTAAGGTGCTCTAGTTTTTCTCCAGATCTTGTTATCAATCACAGCCATTTTACATTTTCTATAAAGCTGATTAATTTATTCCTCTTTTATTTATTATGTGCTATGTATTCAAAAGCGCTAGGTGGTGCCTACTCGGTAGATCCCTAAAAGGACTAGTCGGTACCCCAATTAAAAAATAAAAAACATACAAAATATGCATAAAATATGTTTAATTCTTTTGGTAATAAGATGTTTTCATCAGGCAAGTACATACATAATTTCACACGCTTTCACAAAATATATAAAACTAGAATATATATATATATATACATATATATATATATGTATATATATTCAATTATTCATAACATATTTAGTATAATCAACAAAATATGCTTTCAGCCTTTCACAGAAAAACTGATTGTAACACACACACATATATTACTCATAGCATAATCCAAATATGTATATATATTTATTTATTTACTTATACACAAAAAAAAGTCATACTTTCTGCCTTTCACATAAAACATCACAGAAGCACAGTAACACATACATACATAACTATCATATTACATAATCAGTAATACTAATCATGCTTTCAGGCTTTTATAGAAAAAATTACAATATCTCACACATATATACGAACAAAAAGCACGCGCACACACGTGCGCACACACACACACACATATATCACTCTCAGCCTTTAACAGAAAAATTCTCCAGACAAATTAGCACACACATATATAAAAAACATAATCATTTAAAATTAACCCCTTCCCTCCATATGCTTTTTTTTAATTATAGTAATAAAAATGACTAAACTTCCCTTGCACCTAGGCAAGGGTTGCTTAGTTGCTGACTAGGTGCCCCAATCGAAGCCTAGTTGGGAAAATTCGTACCTTTTAAGATACCCACCTAGGAATTGCAAAGCCTAGGTGTTTCACTTATGCCTAGGTGGACTAGCCGGCACTTTTGACTACATAGGTTATGTGTTTTCAAAATTTATTGATTCTCTTGATCAGTCCGGTGGATTTTGTTTAGCTCCCGCTATGTTAGGTTTGGTTCCATGCATATCTGCTCACATTGGTAGGAGTTATTCAAAATTGTTTAACCCCAAGGATTCTATGAGCTTCTAAGCTCACAAGCAGCATTAAACATGCTTGGCCATGTGCTCCAGGCTGATGGCTTAGGTTTCTTGGTGATGCTATAAGCACCAAGTGTGATGGACTCATGGACAAGATTCCCTTGAGTTGCCATACGCCCTAGGCTGGTAAGAACACTTGACATGCTTTGGGGCTCATATCAGACTGTGTTTTGTTGTGTCATGGGCCTAGTACCGTCTCCCTGAGTTACAACATTCTAAGCAGTGCAAGTTGTTTCTGCCATCCATGGCCCAATCTGAATGCTCTTTTTTCTTGGTGTTGACTCCTGATAGCAGCAAGCTTTTGCCTCTCCCTTGAGCTCCAGTACTGATGGCAGCTCTTTTATACCTGCCATGGCAAGAGCCTGGTGATGTTTGCATCTTGTCTAAAACAACCACTGCTTATATCTGCAGTTGAGCGCTGCATGTATCAGATTTGATCTGTTAAATGGTCCAATATAAGGCTGGATTAGGATCCATTACTGTATACATATCTGACCCTGTTTTGTGTCCTGAATTGAAGATAATTTATTTTAACTTTTATATGGAAAGCATGGGCACATGTTCAGAATACTTGTTTCCCTTGAAAAGTTTATGCCTGGTACTGTACTCTGATCACTATAAACATGCATCATGAATCAATGTCAATGGAATCTATCTAATATGTCACTATTACCTACATTAAATAGGTCTACGACATAATTTCAGTAGCAGACATACTGGTAGTCTATTAGAGGACTCCACATTAGAACTTTGAAAGATAACATAGTTAATTTTAGTATTGAACCCACATGTTTATCCAATAGTTATGCTTTACGTAATAAATTTGAACAAAAAGAAAAGTCTGTAACTGTTGAAGGGAAATATCTCTCTCTGATGCCTATTTATTTACCAGTTCAAAAAGATTTGATCTCTTTGAATAATATGTTTTTGATACTTCTAAACTTTCCTCTAATGGAACTGCCTCAGTATACACTTTATTCATTTCTACTTGACAAATGTTTATTGTTGTTTAGCATCTCCAAAACCATTCTCTGTTCATAGATTTGCCTCTAGTATAGTTTCTTTGATTTCAACTTTCTATTATTTTTCTTCACTCCATTGCCTAAATGATATGGTTGTCTTAAAGGAGCTTCAAGAACTTCACTCAGCTTTAGAAGAGGCAAAAGCAGATATTGTTGGACTTTGGGCTCTTAAGTTTCTGATTGATCAGGTGCGAGTTGAATTTCATTGTGCATGATGTTCTTTGGTTATATGCTAGTTTTCATGTTATGCTGGCCAAGTTCTTAAATAAGACATTTGATCTTCTGATGGCATGCTTTTAATTTATCTTTGTTTTTTTTTTTGGTTCTTTTCTTTGAAATGAACTTTTCATTGTTTTCTTTCTAAACTAATGTTGAATGCCTTGCATAAAAATGTGGAATGTTGTAGCATATCTCCTTCGTGGTATTGCTATTCCTGAGTACTCCATCAAGTAGAATTTGATACTACACCTATGGAGTCAACATAAAAAAATCTGGCAGTTTAATCCAAAGTTGCCAATCGAGGAAGCGGAAGCGGGAAGCAGAAGCAAGAAGCGAGACACTTCTAAAATTTTAGGAAGCGGAAACCGCTAAACGACTCAGAAGCAAATCGGGAATCGTCTCAGAAGCGAGAAGAGAAGCTAACCAGAAGTGACCTAGCAATTGAACCAAGATTTGAAAGGAAACAAAGAGGGAAGTGACCCAGGATTCGAGTAGAAAGCGAATAGGAATTGAACAAGAAGCGAAAATGTAATTATATGTATTTTAATTTACCAAAATATAAAATTTATGTTTTCATGGACAAAATAAAACATGAGTTGATAACATTAAAGTTGATCTATTAATATCAAAACTAAATCATATATGCAAGTGCAACCATTTAACAAATGCATCTTGTTTCAAGCATTTAATAATTAATACATCCAAAAAAATTCATGTTTTAGAATCGTGTAAAACATATAGCAACGAGTCAAGAACACATTTTGCAGCCTATGTAATTTGCACAAATAAATCCTGCTGACTTTTACAATTTGCACAAATAAATGCTTCTAAGAATGGATAACAACAAAATTCATGTTTCAGAAAAATTTCAGTGCAACAAAATTCATGTTTCAGAAAAATTTCTCCATGGTATGCTATAACATATCCTGTGAACCAGCACAAGTAGGAAAAAAAAAAGAATTTTAAGCATCAAAATCATTCAACTCATTCAAATGCATAATTGGTACCCACCATCATCGGAAATCCAACTATTCGACTTGTGAAATGCAAAAGGGCATGCAGTTCATGTATCACAGGACCAATAAATAGTAACAAAATGAAATTTAACATAGCAAAATCCAAGAACATATTAACCACAAATCCAAGCAAAATGCAAAATCACATAGCAAAATTGGAACCACATTGAGAAAGAGTGATTCAAATTTCAACCGCACCCACTACAAGTAGACAGAAAAAAAAAACAGCAGTCAAGAAAATTTCAAACACACCCAAGAAAACACACCCAAGAAAACACACACACACACACACACACACACACAGAGAGAGAGAGAGAGAGAGAGAGAGAGAGAGAGAGAGAGAGAGAGAGAGAGAGAGAGAGAGAGAGAGAGAGAGAGAGAGAGAGCATACCTGATCCCCATAGTTGTCGGAGCCGGAGATCGTCGGGGTTGCCAAAGCAATGTCGAAGTTGCCGGAGAATGATAGAAAGATCACTCACAAACCCTAAAAACTCAAAAAACCCTCCCCCTTTCTCTCCCTTTTCCTTTTAACAAAAATTTCCATGAAGGACAATTTTGCCCTTTCAAAAACATTAACTTCTTTTTTCTTTTTTTGATAAAAAGCAATTACGTAAGGAGCAAAATTGTTTGAGCCCCAAAATACAAGGAAACATGATTCCTAGAGTTGGGAATCAGTTTCCATCAAAAGAGAAGATTGATTCCCATTTAAAAAAGGCGCTTCCCCTAATGTTTCGGAAGCGCCGTGTTCGTTTCGTGCTTCCAAAACACGTTTCGGTGAAGCACACTTCCCCATGTCTATGGACGCTTCCGGTAACCCTAGTGTAATCTTTGAATGCATCAAAAGAATTTAGCTCTTCTTTGCTTTTCAATTAATACTCTAAACCTCTCTCAACCACCATAACAGTAATTTAAACTTTCAACAATTAACATTTCCAGTCTTCAATCTGATGTCTTTTTTAACAAATCCTTCAACTGAAAAATGCTTCCCATGATATGTGGGAAGAAACCAATCTGTAATAATACATTTTTTACTAAATAAGAAAAGCTTTGGATTGTTTCTTTTTCTTTTTCAAATAACAAGGTTTGTATTGTTTTAATTAGGTCAAGAATGGTTTTATCTGGACTCATGCTTGAAATTGGTTGGTGGGCTCGATGCACATCTACTATTCTGGTTAACTGGGTGGTTGAAATAAAATGAAGTTTCCTCCATGGAGCAAACCTAATGTTGTGATTGGTAAGATTTGACTTAATTCACAAAAAAGATGCGGTCAAGGATCCCATCTTCTATTGTTTGCTTATGGCCCAGGGAGATCTTGTCATTATTAAGGTGTAAATAAAACAATTTCAATCGTCTGTGCAATTTAAGTAACACATTCAACATGTTCTAAAAAAACTAACATTCAACAAATGCTCTATTATTAAGAGCTAGCAAAACAGAACAAAAATATATGTAGTAAAAATCTACCAAGAAGGTTGATGGGATGATATTATGGTTAAGATTAAAGAGCTTATGGTGGAACCATGTAATAAATTTAGTACGGAGGCTCTATTGTGAAACAAGATGGTTAGGGATGGCAGTGGACCGGGGCAGGGGACAAGGTCTCCACCCCCGCCCCGTTTCAAAATCCGAACCTCCATTCCACGGGGATGGATTTTAACCTCCATCCCCGTTTCATGTCCTCCATCCCCAGTCCAAATGGGGGCGAGGCGGGGCCCCGTTTCCCCTTAGTCTATAGTCATCCCTTAAAGGATTGGGGACGGGGCAGGGCAGGGCTAGGCGGGGATGGGGCGGGGCGGGGCGGGGCGGGGCGGGAAGCGTAAGTCCATCCCCGCACATGGATAGATTTTAACCTTCATCCCCGCCTCCATCCCTGTTTCATGCCCTTCATCCCCGGTCCAAACAGGGCGAGGCGGGGCCCGTTGTCCCCCGATCCACTGCCATCCCTAAAGATGATGGGTTTGATGAATAGTATCACTAATAAGTTGGTTCTCATGGATGATAGAGACAAACTAGTGAAATGTGGTGTGGTAAGTGTGAAGAGACTTACAAATAATCAAGTTTTCAAATAACTTGATAATACATACATTCACCGAATATGCTAGAACAAAAATAGCATATAAATGCTTCACGACACAAATGTAAAAGAGTGCATAAAAAGCACTTCAATCTCAATATACTTGAGAGTTAAAACCCTATGCAAAAACACACTTTACAATGGGTACAAATGGCCCTTATTTATAGAGTACATGCTCACTTGAGATAGCTGTTGGCTATGTCACATGGGTGCGGGTGCAGGGATTCGGCACTTCCAAAAAACCCGGGTGCGGCAGGGGCAAAAATAATATATATATATATATATATATATATATATATATATATATATATATATATATATATATATATATATATATATATATATATATATATGCGACGCGGGTTTTTTCAAATTTCATCTTATATACAGCTGCACACACCCATTTCGTCAGGAGAACAGTGGAAATCCTTTACTAAAAAAACCATCATTATCATTTATTATGGAGAGAGAAAATCCTTTACGAAAAAGGATTGAAAAGCAGCTGCTGTCAGCTGTCATTTATTGTGGAGAGAGAAAATCCTTTACGAAATTGAAAAAGCAGGAGCAGCAGCTGCTGTCATTTATTGTGGAGAGAGAAAATCCTTTACGAAATTGAAAAGGCAGGAGCAACAGCTGTTGTCATTTATTGTGGAGAGAGAAAATCTTTTACGAAATTGAAAAGGCAGCTGCTGTCAGTAGAATTTTTTTTTTAAAAAATTTCGCAGCCCATTTCGTAGGGCAAAATTTTTTTTTTTTAAAAAATCCAAACAAAAATGGACCGAAATGATCCTGGGTGCGGTCAATGCACCCAGGATTGGGTTGACCGCACCCGGTGCCGCACCCGCATCCGCATCCGCGTCGAGTCGCGTCGACGCGAGTGTGGTACCCTGCTAGCCGAATCCCTGTGATATAGGCTGTTGGGCTACTCCCAACGGCTCGACTCTAATTAGAGCCATTGGGAACAACCCAACAACTTAGTCAATAGTCAAATATTGACTGTACATAGACAGTCAGCCAGACTGTACGGTGACAGTCGACTAGTGACTGTTAGGGAAAAGACAAAAAAGAAGAGAAATAAATAAAGAAAAATAAATAAAACAAAAATACAGGAAAAATAAAGATTACAAAGATATACATATATACTTTAAATATATATTTATATACATACTCTTGTATTACGAAGAGTATGTATATATATATTCAGGTATATACATATATATGTTATTTTCTAATAGTTTCTCTCAAACTTATGGTGAAATCACTGAAAGTTTGTTAAGTAAAAAGTTGAATCTTGGTGAGCACAGTGCCTTGGTGAAGAAATCAACAAGTTGATATTCTGATGTCACATAGAGAAGATCAATAGTCTTCTTTAAATATTATTCACGAACGAAATGACAGTCCATCACTATATGCTTAGTTCTTTCATAAAAAGTATGATTTCGAGCAATGTATATAGAGCTCTTTTTGTCACAGCACAATCTTGTAGGATTCTGAAGATGAATTCCCATATATGAAATTAGTTGCTTGAGCCACACGATTTCTATGGTAGTAGTCGCCATTGCTCTATATTCAGCTTCTGTAGATGATAAAGACACCTTTTGTTGGTTCTTGCACCTCCATGTAATCAAGGATTCACCTAGAAACACACAAAAGCCAGTTGTTGATATCCTATTATTTGGATCCCCTCCCCAATCAGCATCAGAGTATGCAATAAGATCTAAGGAGGAAGAAGAGGATAAAAAAACTCCCTTATTTATTGTGCCTCTAATGTATTTGATAATTCTCATGACTGCACTCATATGAGCTGAAGATGAAGCGTGTTGAAATTAACTGGCTATATGTACAACATGAGCTATGTTCGGTCTTGTAATACTTAAATACATAAGAGACCCCACGAGTTGTCTGAATGGAGTTGGATTGTCCAAAGGAACTCCATCGTCAACTCGCATCTTCATTCCAACAGTCTCTGTAGTGTCAACAACTTTATCATCTGATAGTCCTGACCTGTCAATAATATCTGAAGCAAACTTTGTTTGTGACAATATGTACCCTCTATTAGAGTATGATACTTCTATACCAAGAAAGTATGTTAGGAACCCAAGATTTGTCATTTCAAAAGAATTTTTCAAAAACTGTTTTACTTGATTCCTTCTTTGTCATTACTTATAATCAACATATCATTAACATATAAGAGTAAAATTAAAATACCTGCAGAAGAATTCTTGATAAATAAAGTTGTATCAGTATAGCATGATTTAAAACCATATCTTATAATAACATTGTTAAAAATATCAAACCAAGCTTTAGGTGCTTGTTTGAGACCATACAATGCCTTTTTTAATTTAAGCACTTTACCTGAAGGAATTATCAATCCAGGTGGAACACCCATGTATACTTCCTCATTAAGATTCCCATTTAAAAAAGCATTTTTAACATCCATTCGAAATATATTTCAATTTTTAATAGCTGAAATAGCTACAAACATTCAAACAGTGGTCATCCTGGCAACATGAGCAAAAGTTTCTTCGTAATCCACTCCGTATTCTTGCGAATATCTTTTGGCAACTAGCCTGACTTTATGCCTTTCCAACGATCCATCACTTTTGGTTTTTACTTTAAAAACCCATCTACAGCCTATGGTCTTCTTTTCGATGGGTAAATTTAGAATTTCTCAAGTGTTAACTTCTTTAAGAGCGTCTAATTCTATATGCATAACTTTTATTCATTCGGGTAAATTTTTTGCTTCATTGTAACATGATGGTTCAAAATATGAATGAATAGCTATAAGACATGCTCTATGTTTAGGAGAGAGTGAGTCATAAGACACAAATTTATTTAGAATTCTTGAGGTTCGCTCAGATCTACGAATAGTGGTTTGTTCTGAAGGAATTTCTAATGCTTCATGGTTACTTTGATTTACACTTTCCTTGGGTGCGTTTTGATTTCTTCTAGTGTATACTATTGATTCAACTGTTGTTCTATTTTCAATAGGGGATTCTAGATAAATATTTTCATCATTAGACAATAGTTAAAATAAAAAAGAGTAATCAAAATTTATATCTTGGACATGTTTCCTTCAAATCCACTTTCATTTTCAACAAAGTTAACATTCCTTGAGACGGGAAGTTTATCATTTTTGATATCATAGCATTTAAATCCTTTTTGTGTTTCAGAATAACCAATGAACGCACAGGGGATAGCCTTAGAAGATAGTTTATCTCCTTTATCATTTAAAACATAACGTTTGCAACCAAGGATTCTCAGTCTTTGATAGTTAGGTTGATATTTGAATAATTTTTCAAAAGGAATTTCATTGGCCAAAGTTTTTGAAGGCATCCTATTTATAAGATATACTGAGGTTAACGGAGCTTCACCCCAAAGTTTTTAGGAATATTCTTAGCAGTAAGAAGAGTCTTTGTAGTTTCCATAATATGTCTATGTTTTCTTTCTGAAATTCTGTTTTGTTATGGGGTTCTAGGGCACGATCTTTGATGTAAAATTTCTTCGTTTTCTAAAAATTGTTTAAACTCATTTGACAAATATTCACTTCCAGAGCCCGCTATGAGAATTTTGAACTTACTTTCAAATTGATTTTTTATCATGTTATGAAATGTTTTAAAGGTTGCAAATACATCAAATTTAAACTTAAGAAAGTAAATCCAATAATATCTAGTGAAGTCATCGATAAACACAACATAGTAGGAGAATCCTCCTTTAGAGGCTATGGAAGCAGGACCCCACACATCCGAATAAAGTAATTCAAAAGGCATCGAAGAGTAAAAAGTTCTTTGATCATAAGGCAAGACTGTCATTTATTAAGTAAACATTCTTTACATTCAAAATTATCTTTACAAAGGTTTTTGGTAATAGGTACAAAATTTAATTTCTTTATATTTGGGTGCCCAAGTCTATGATGCTAAGTTCGTATATCTTTTGTTTGGGCAGTGTTACAAAATGATTCCTTTGGAATACAAAGGAAATTCATATAATAGAGATCTCCTTGCCTAGAACCTTTCCCAATCAATTTCCCAGATTGGCGATCCTGCACCCAACATTTATTTGATGAGAAAATGACATCACATCCATGATCCGAGATTTGAGAAACTTAAAGTAGTTTAAGATGAAGTTTTGGTATAAGCCTTATTTTTGGAATATAAAATTTGTTGTGTTTTGACAAATCATTTTCAAAAGTTTCAACACCCTCTATTTTTAAGGCAGTGCCATCGACAGTGGAAACAAATGATGTATTTGAATTAGGTTGACATTCAGATAAAATAGACCTGTGTGGGGTCATATAAAATGAAGCTCAAGAATCAAGAAGCCAAGAGCACATACCAGGAGTAGAAGAGGATGCAATGGCCGCTCCTGAGGTAGATCCTTTAAGTAATAGTTGTAATGCTTCCGTCAGTTGAGATAATGATTTGGTGAGGTCTTTGAGATTTAGAGTATCTTCGTTTTGTTTCGATGGTGCAGCGGAAACACGTTTTTCTTGAGGCCTATATTTGTATTTAGGACATTGAGGCCTAATATGACCGGGCTCATTACAATTATGGCAAATGATTTTTGATTCTTCTCTATTCTTACTAAAATGAGGAGGTTTACATGGCTTGATATAATGTCCTGGTTTGGATGCGGCAAGTGCGCAATCCTCTTCTTGTCTATTGCTAGCGGTAGCAAGCACACTAACATTCTTACTCATGTTTAGCCTATTTTCTTCTCCACTAAGTTTAGTGAGAATCTCATGAATAGGAGGAGGTGATGAGCATGATAGCAAAGAGACCCTTGTTTGTTCAAACTCGGGTCTCAAACCATAGAGAAAAGCGAAGAGTCTATCTTCTTCAACTTGAACTCTTTGCATTTCTATACACTTTCCTTCCCATTTAGGTTCAAAATGAGCAAGTTGGGTCCAATTGAAGGATAACTCCATAAAATAATCTCTTACATTCTTATCTCTTTGTTTGATATTTCTAACTTTTTCTTTGAGGTAATACTTGTCAGCCATATCTTTTTCGGTAAACATATCTTTAAGATATTCTCATGCTTCATTAGCCTTTTTGTAACATAAAAGGTTTGAGACAATTTTTGTCTAAACTCCACTTATTATCTATGAAAAATTGTGGCATTTTTCATGTCCCGTTCATCCAATTTTTTGTAATATTCTTTCATAGCTTTGTCCCTTTCTTCAAGACTAGTCTCCACACCATTTTCACCTAATGTAATTTTAGGAGTAAGTTCAAGAATAGTACCTCTTACGAAACCCTACAAACCTTGAGCTTTTATGAATGTCTCCAAGTGTCCCGCCCAAATGTTATAGTTGCTTCCTTCAAGTTTAAATGGCGGAATAAAGTTGAAATTGCTTGTATTGTGTGGGAAAAATTCACCCATGATGAATCAGAAAAAGAGAAGAGAACCACCACCACGAACGAGAGCAAGCACCCTTTACGAGGTAGCTCACCGATGCACGATTGATCATAAACCAAGCTCTGATACCATGTGAAGAGTCTTACAAATAATCAAGTTTTCAAATAACTTGACAATACATATATTCACCGAATATGCTTGAACAAAAATAGCATATAAATGCTTCACGACACAAATGTAAAAGAGTGCATAAAAAGCACTTCAATCTCAATATACTTGAGAGGAAAAACCCTCTACAAAAACACACTTTACAATGGGCACAAATGACCCTTATTTATAGAGTACATGTTCACTTGAGATAGCTGTTGGGCTACTCCCAACGACTCTAATTAGAGCCGTTGGGAACAACCCAACAACTCAGTCAATAGTCAAATATTGACTGTTGACTGTACATAGATAGTCAGCTAGACTGGACAATGACAGTCGACTAGTGACTGTTAGGGAAAAAACAAAAAAGAAGAGAAATAAAAAGAAAAAGAAAAAAAAACAAAAATACAGAAAAAAATAAAGATTACAAAGATATACATATATACTTTAAATATATATACATATACATATATATATATATATATACATATACATATACATATTCTTGTATTACAAAGAGTATATATATATATTCAAGTATATACATATATATGTTATTTTCTAACAATAAGCATGTTTACATTTACAAATTGAAGGAGCATTTAGACTGCACTATAATACATGTACCTCATATGCATATGTTAAGGAATGTTTAGAATAAAAAATTAAATAAGTAAAATTAGGAATAATATGTTAAAGGACGTGTGGGGGTATTTCTAGTTAAAAAAAGGAATGTCTTCTAAAATGATTTATGCATATTGCACCGAGGCCTACTTGATGGGGCAAGTCTAAAAAACTAGGAAAAAGGAGACTGCTTAAGACTTGGAAGGAGAATGTGAGAATACTATGCACCGTAGATGGTGCATGCTGAAACTGACTAGCTGAATGCACAACATGAGAAATGTTTGGTCTTGTGATAAATAAGTAGGTCAAGGATCAAATCGATTGTTAGTATAGAGTTGGATCTTTAAGAGGAGTTTCATCTTCCAATCTTAATTTTGCATTTACAACTTTCGGCGTGCCAACCTTCTTATCATCCGAAATTCTAGATTTGACAATAATATTTGCGAACAACTTCATTTAAGACACGGTATATCCTTTAGGTGAGTATGTCACTTTGATACCTATGAAATATCTTAGAAAACCAAGGTTAAACATATCAAAATATATTTTAAGAATATCTTTAATTTCACCAACTTCATTTTTGTTACTCATTGTAATGATCATATCATCAACATATAATAGAAGAACAACAATATCAAAACTTGTATCTTTGACAAAAATAGCAATATCAGTATAACAAGATTTATAACCCAAGTTTAACATAACTTTGCTAAATTTATCATACCAAGCTTTGGGACTTGCTTAAGCCCATACAAAGTTTTTCTTAACTGAAGAACTTTTTCTCTCTCGATCTCAAGACCGAGAGGAGGATTTATGTACATTTCCTTATTTAGGTCACCATTCAAAAAAATAATTTTAACATCAAGTTGGTAAATATACCACTTTCTAATGGATTCTAAGGCAATGATGGAGCAAAGGTCTTCTCATATTCTTAGGAATAACCTTTGACTACTAGCTTAACCTTATATCTTTCTAAAGATCCATCCCCTTTTGTTTTGACTTTATAAACCCACCTACAACCTATGGCCTTTTTTATTATGGGTAACGGTAGAATTTCTCAGGTCTTAGCTTTCTCGAGGGCTTCTAGCTCTAGATTCATGGCATCAATCCATTTGGGAATTTTTTAGCCTCATTGTAGGTTGAAGGTTCATGAATGAGTGGATAAACACAAGGAAAACTCTATATCTAGGTGAAAATGTCTCATAGGACACGAACCTTTTAGAAATTCTAGAGGTTCTACTGGATATTCTAGCACTAGTTTCTCCTAGATTTTGGTTTTATGAATAACGATCAAGTGCACATGAAAGATTTTCAACAGTTCTTCTAGAATAAGTTTGAATATCACGATTCTGGGTATCCTCCATAGGAACACCAGTCATTAATATGCATATCATCATGATCATCATCAACATATATAATTTCATCAGAAGCCTTCTTAGGCAACAAGTCAAATAAAAAGGAATACTCAAAATCATCCTTAGGCTTATCAAAATCCAAAGCTTTTCATTTTCTAGAAAATTTACATTTCTTGAAATATATAATTTGTCATTTTTTTTTATCATAGCATCTGTACCCTTTTTGGTTATTTTCATAACCAAGAAGCACACATTCTATGGCTTTAGGGGATAATTTTGTTAATTTTTGTATCACCAGGATCTGTTGCAGTGAAGAGGAAGACACGATGGGAAGGGCTGATACCAACTGTGTATCGACTGCAGCCAATATCACCTGCAACCCTGAAATCGATTATTTATAGTTTGTGTTTACAAACTATTTAGGGTACTAAACTGCCCTGCAACCAAAGATGAGAATTACAATAAAGCCATTAAGTGGCACATAACACACACAGGTCTGGATCTGGCTCTAGACCCATACTTTTTTTCACCCCCCTCAAGTTGTGCATGGTCTTGTACCATGAACAACTTGTTTTTGAGCTTCCAAAACCTGTCTTTAGTTAATCCTTTAGTGAACAAATCTGCTACTTGATCTTCGGTTCTCACAAATTCAGGTTCAATCTCCTTCTCTTCAACCTTCTGCCGCACGAAATATTGATCTATCTCAATGTGCTTGGCTCGACTATGGTAGATTGGATTAAAAGACATGTTGATGTTACTTTGATTATAGCATAGGAAGGATGACTGCGAAATTTCTTCCCCTACTTCCGTCAATACGTGTCTAACCCACGTAACTTTTGAAGTGGCAACAACCATAGATTGGTACTCTGCTTCAGTGCTTGACCTAGCTACAACTTTCTGCTTCTTACTACTCCAGGAGACCAAATTTTGTCCAATGAAAACACAATACCCCGAGACAGATCTTCGCTCATCTGGATCCCCGGCCCAATCCGCATCATTGTAGACAACAATTTTATGCGCCCTTTGTTCTGCCGGCCTTTGCCTGTAGAGAAGTCCATCACCAATTGTCCCCTTTAAATATCTAAGGATTCTTTTGACCGCCTCCATGTGTCCTGCGTGCGGTTCATGCATGAATTAAGATACTTGATTGACTGAGTAGACAATGTCAGGTCGGGTGAACGTAAGTTACTGTAACATCCCAACTAGGCTCCGATATTTGGTAGGGTCGTCGTATAAATCCTCATCTTGGGCACTCAGTTTTTGATAAAGAATGCTTGGAGTGGCTAAAGGCTTACAGTCTTTCATACCTGCTTTGCTCAGGATCCACTGTGTATTTGTGTTGGGTGAGTGCCAACCCATCTTCTCTTTTATCAACTTCCACCCCAAGAAAGTATCACAAGTCTCCAAGGTCTTTCATTTTGAATTTCTGATTTAGCAGTTGTTTCACCTTTGCAATGTGATCCTCTGAGTTACCTGTAATAACAATATCATCCACATATATAACTACTAAAGTGACTACATCTTCACTTAAGATATTTTTTAGGAATTGAAGTAGCGTACTCTCCTCGATGGTACATTCTCTCTCAGATGAAACTTGCTGCTGACATTTGTTCTATGTCTGGTATCTCTGATGATAAGAAGACAGAAACCCCTGAAGTTATCAATGCAAAGTTAAGGTTGGAAGATGGAACACTCCTCGAGGATCCTACTCCCTACCGCCAACTTGTTGGGTTTTTGACCTACTTATCCATCACTCGGCCAGACATAGCTCATGCCGTCCACTCAGTCAGTCAGTTTCAACATGCACCTACAACTGTGCACATGAGTGTAGTCTTAAGGATAGTCAGATACATCAAAAACACCATAACTAAGGGAGTTTTTCTTTCCTCTTTTTCATCACTTGATTTAATTGCTTATACTGATGCTGATTGGGGAGGAAATCCTAATGATAGAGTCTCAACTACTGGTTTTTGTGTTTTCTTAGGTGACTATGATTTCTTGGAGATGCAAGAAGCAACACAAAGTATCATTGTCCTCAACAGAAGCAGAATATCATGCTATGACAACTACAACCATGGAGCTTGTGTGGCTAAGAAGTCTCCTCAGTGATATGGGTATAGTCATCTCTACTTCTTCGAAGATGTACTGTGACAACAAAAGCGCAATCTATATCGCAAGCAATCACACCTTCCATGAGCGTACTAAACACGTCGAGATGAATTGCCACTACGTTCGTGATGAATACCTAAGAGGAACCATAGCACTGCCTTAAGTTACTTCTGAGTACCAGTTGGCGGACTTTTTCACTAAAGCCCTTGCAACTCCTCGTTTTATGTTACTTCTCAACAAGCTTTCGGTTATATCCTCGTAAAGCTTGAGGGAGGGTGTTAAAATACATGTAATCAATATATATATATATATATATTCAATCATACCCGATAGGGGTATTTTAGTCATTTCACATGTACGAATAGGGGTACTTGTTTTTCTCCTTTTTTTTTAAATTTTTTGCATTTATTTTTTTATTTTTTATTTTTATTTTCTTCCTTTTTACCCACTTAAGGGGGCCCCATCATTGAGTCGTTGGGGCCCCCAACGGTCACATTTGTACCGTTGGGGGCCCCAACGACTCCATGGGAGCCCCCTTTGTGGCTCTTCTTTTGAGGCCATTTGGCCTCCCCCTTCTCTCATTTTATTTGTATAAATAGGGGTGAACCCCTTTGTATATTTTCATTCTTGAGAGCTCCCTCTCTTTCAATAAAGAGGCATTTATATTTTGTGTTGTGTTGTCCCTTTGTGGACTTGGCTATTATCTCTTTTGTGTGTCCGTTGGTGGACATTGTAAGTGCTTATAGCACTAGTTATACTTCCACATATCTCATTACAGCCATTCCAACAGTTATAGCATTAAATAAAAAGAAAAGAAAAGAAAACAATAAAAAATACATATTCTAAGTCAGCCCCTAGTGGATCGACACCTTTTACATAAGGAAAAGACTGAAATACCCCTGATGGGTATTTCAGTTTACATATAAAAGTACTGTGAATATGTATACACTATATTTTAACAATTCACTTCACATGCACTCCTTTTCACCCGAATGATTAAGTGATTCCAATTTAAAAAAAATTCCCATCCAATGACCAAGATATGTTCGAGCTAATTGTCAGTGTGGGTACTTGGCTCTTGTTATAAGAGAATCTTGATCAGGTCAAATTTCACCTCTGCTGAAAGGCAGGCGCTGGCTAAAAAGTGTGAATCTACTTGGCTGATTATAGTGGTGAGGACCAAGTAGACAAACAGGTTTACTTGTGACTTCAAGTAGCCTATTAGGTCAAACAGCTAAACAGCAGGTCTTTGCTTGGCTGTCATCATGTCTTTCAGAATGCCTTCTAGAGGTTGGTCATAGATAGAGAGGTCAAAGTGCTTTTCTCTGAGCTAGTCAAGGAGAAGTCTGAGCATTGCCAGATCCAAAAATAATTGCATACTTTTATGGGGGCAAGATCTTATAAAGATTTAAAGCGCCAAATCATATCCCCTCTGCTATTAAAAACATCTTAGCTATTATAAGAAACTGCCTCTAGTGTGTGTGAAATTTCTGAAAGTTCATGGAGTTCTATTTTCTTAAACCTTAGTTCTGTCAGTTATTCCTTTTACCATGATATTGTGATAATCAAAACTCTATTGGAGATGGATGATGCTTGTTTAGGTTCTATTATTAATTGATTATTTGTGATGTTATTGGATGAGTGACTTCTGTACCTTATTAACCTTCTAGGGATTGCTTCCAAGAAGTTTACGAAGGTCAATGTATGTTTCCTTCCTTGCTGGTTGCTTTCGGTCTGTACGCTTTGGATTGAAAGAAGCTCATGGGTAACTATTTCTGCAATAAATTATTTATGTGGGAATATAAATTTGATAAAATATTGATTATTTCTCGCTGGAAGCAGAAAAGGACAGGCACTACAATTCAATTGGTTATTTGCAAAAGGAGCCTTCATTATGCATTCTGATGGAACATTTTCAGTTGATTTTACGAAGGTAATTGCTATTTCATTAAGATTCTTTATTGTTTACTACTACTAGTTTTCTCCACTATAAAACTACTTGATGTTTGCGATGAAGGTTGAAGGTGCTGTTGAAGGTTTGAGCAAGGAGATATTGTTGATCCAGGCAACAGGGGACAAAACTGCTGCAGGTTTACTTCTAAACGAGTATGCTGTGATGACACAACCATTGAAGAATGCTTTGGAAAAGCTTGAAAAAATCAAGGTATCATACTATATGTTTGGCTTACCAGATCAATATGGTCATCCAGAATACATCTCAATTGGCCTCTATGGCGCATCTAATATAATCGTTTCTTGTTTGTGATATTTAAATAACAGGTCTTTATTGCATTGTCTGTGTTCTATCTAATTAATTTGCTTGACTAATTGCAGGTTCCTGTGGATATTAGTCCTACATTCAGGCTCGCAGATACCTTGTTGGAGGCCCACAAGTAATTTTAAACACATTGAATCAACATAGCCTGGTGAATTGTGCCAGGTAAGTCAATGTAGCGTTTGTATTTTTAATTGTGGAAGTTTAAAGTCCTTGTCATCTCTGTTGTCTAACGCGACTCGAGGAAAAAATTGTATAATACAAGTTATTAGCATTTGATGTTTCTGCATCCATGGGAGGAATGCCTTTTGTATGTTTATCTTGTTCTGGAAAATGCTTCACGAGAGAGAGAGGTCCTTTTTCTTCATCAAAGTCTGGGTTTGGAGGGGCTTGAGAAGCTTAATTTACTTTAGATTCATAATTTGTGATCTAAAGTAGATCCATGCAGTTCTAAATCTTGCTTGCTCTATGTCATTTCTCACCGCAGAAGCTATCATTGGACTTGGGCTACCTTCTTGGCTTAAAACTGCCTCGGTGCTTATCAGAGTCAACCTCAAATACCTTTTCTCTCTAGATCAGGCAAAAAAAGTGCGTTGGCATTGGGCCATCCCTGTTCTCAGATTGTTATTATGAAATATTTCTATGGACTGGGTCTACCCTTGCTGCTGACAGATGCCTTGCCCTAGAGGGGTTTCTTGTTCTCATTTTTGCCCTACTTGGTAGATTTCACATACATAAAACAAAATGGGGTTCAGCCAAACAGGCATGAACTGTGTCACAAAATTCTCCTGTGGTAATTTACAATCGATTGACCGAGCCCTAATTAAAGGGTGTGTTTGGCTTCAAATAGACTAGCGGGGAGGGGATGGGGAAGGGGAACTTGAGGGAGTTGTCCTCATTATCATCCTTTTTTGTGCATGGCAGGGAGACTATGGGCACGTTTGCAAAACGTTGTAAATTAGTTTCTAACTTGGGAAAGTAGGCCATACTTTCTCAGGTGATAAAGTTCTTAACAGCTTTGCAAACATGTGATTCAATTTCTCAGGGAAAATCCCCAGAAAAGGCATTTTTGACGGCAAGAAGATTT
Source organism: Nuphar pumila (assembly GCF_984573655.1). Lineage (NCBI taxonomy): Eukaryota > Viridiplantae > Streptophyta > Magnoliopsida > Nymphaeales > Nymphaeaceae > Nuphar > Nuphar pumila. The sequence continues at coordinate 135,269,460 of NC_143253.1, forward strand.
GCCTGTGAAAGTTGTATCCACTCTTTCATCCTGATGAGACAAATCTCAGCCGCTTTGTCAGGGCAGTGGTCTTTCCTACTTGCAAACGTGCCGAGAGGAGAATCGCCACTCCCATTCATAATGCCTCTTTTGGGCATCTCGTGGTGGCTTTTGGCTGCTAATAATCACTTTAAACTCTTTAACTAACCATGGTTTGGGTGGCATCATGTGGATGTTAGGTTGCATCTCATGTGATTTTAGAGTCGTGACTTCAAATCACACATTCCACCTTGTGATTTGAAATCATATGGGATACACTCCTTGCAATGCCCTGTTATTTTTTTATTTTCTCAAGTTTCTCTAATTGTAAATCACAATCACAACACTTTCTCAAGGTTAGTGAAACATGAGAAAAGTACAGTTGTGATTACCGGCTATGATTGTTCTGCCTTGAATTTTGTGAAAACTGGTCACAAAATTGAACTTGTGATCAACAATCGCAGCTTCTATTTTCTCAATTGTGATTGTTAATCTCCATCTGTGACCAAAGCAAACATGCCTCAATGTTATCTCAAATCACATTCAGTTTCTCCTTTTCAGTTTCTGATGTTTGGTTAGTTGTGTAAATGAGATTCATTTTCATTTGCATGAGATTCTGAATCTCATGAGGTGGCCAAACGTGCCTAGAATTTGCTCTTTCTTTATAGCCTGTTCTGTCTCCATAACTCATTTGCCATTTGGATGATGTCATTGCATCAGTCATTTATCATAAATTACGTCAGGATGTCTTAAAAATAATAAGTCAACTCAAACCACTGGTGCAAGTTCAAATGTTATGCGATATACTTTAATATACTTCATTAGATTTTAGAATATATATGCAAATAAGTATGATATATGCAAATGAGTTGAAAATAGCTGCCAGAAGAGAAGCAGGTTGATAGACCATTGTTTGGAGAGAAAATAAAAAAACCCTAAATTATGCAAAAATAAGTAGGCTTGGTACTACAATGGGTTTATATATGATTTAGGAAATTCAGAAAAATAAGAAATATCATATATTTGTCATAGTTTTGCAAATATTTAAGTGCGATATTTGTAATATCTAGAGATTCACAAATAATTTTACGTGAAAGCATTCACTATATGAAAAAATGTAAGATATTTGTGAAATTAGTGGTAAGTGTTTCACACATAAATTTTTGTGATTTCAGGATATATGCAAAACAGTATGTTATTTGCGAGATGTATTTCACAAATATTTTTATGCAAATTTTTTTATTACATACGAAAATATGATATTTGCGATTTTGGTGGTTTCAGTTTCACCAAAAATTTGCAAATAAATTTATGCGAGTTCGTGAGGTCTAAATTCACACAAAAAAACCTGCATTATGTATTTAAGTGAGAGTTAGACCTAGTCGATGAGCGGTACAGTTTTATCGCAAAAAGGCCTCAATTCACAGTTGTGAAGGGTAAAAATGTTCTAACGATGTTGATTATTTACGATTTTGAACATCAAAAGAATAGCACAAATTATAGGTTTTTTAGGGAATCAAATCAAATTACCCATATAGTATGGTCATTTTTTGACAGATCAATATCCATGTCCATATTTTAATCCATATTGGGGATGAACTTTCATTCTTACTTTGAGTCTAAAGTCACTTATTATTTGCTCTTTTATTTCCAAGCTACATTTAGTTTCAAATCTCTTTTGCAACTAAATTCAAGGTCAAAATCAATCGGAAACATGAGCATCATACATGAAATCTAGGTCCAAATTGATTGAAAGACCATTGTCTGGATATGATCCAAGTCCAATTCCAAATCCAAATAAACCTACTTTGCAAGTCCAAATTCAGGTTAAAGTTTAGATCCAAGCTAAAATGGCAATGTGAATTTTGCCTCTAATATCTCAAATTTAGGCAATCACATAAGCAAAAATATTAGCTATGCTAGTGGGTGTGGAACCCCTTAGTTGGAACACATCTGGGGAGGCTGTTTTGTCCAAATCTGACTCCATGGATGTGTTCAACATGGTCACAGATTGACAACTTGAGTTGTACTTGTACATAAAAATGCAATTTTTTTTTTTATGGATGAAGTTTTGGTTGAGAAGATCCAACATAAAAACATGATTTGGGAACTTGTTTTTACTAAACCAAACATGTAAATAGCATTTGGAGGGTCAAATATGTAAAAAAGAAAAAGAAAAAAGGGGTTTTCCACTTGGTGATTTGAAACTGGTAGCCAACATTTTCCGTGTTGAAAAAATCACAAATTTCAGGATCATACTGTTCATTGAAAACAACGATAAGAGCCCAAGCTACATTCTTCAAATAACTAATTTAACATAAATTACATGCAAAGAGGCACCCGTAACGCGATAAGAAGTGCAATTTTTTAAAAATAGGAGATATTTTGATAAACGCGAAGATAAATTCGGATATTTTAAAAATATCGTCGATGTTTTATGGTGGTCAGCTTCAGCTATTAGAGAAGATGCAAATTACGAGCCCCACCCAACATCCCGTAAATGACACGCAAACACGAGTTGGGTATATATGTACGATTATACGAAAGAAAGAACGAGACGCGAGAAAAAGGCATAAGAATTCTGTTTCCATCGCTGCGACCGATTCAATCCCTTCGCAGGGGAAGAGAAAGGTTTTCTAGGGTTTGCTCTCTCTCTCTCTCTCTCTCTCTCTCTCTATATATATATATATATATATATATATGAGTTTATGATTGCAGCGCAAATTCGTGATCGATAATAGATAATTTCGACGATTCTTCTCTGATTCCTCGAATTCGTAGCAATCTTGTTTGTTTATTGTTTGCTTTTCTTGGTTAGGAAAGGGAAAGAGAGAGAGGGAGAGAGGAGCTCGGAGCTGAGGAGGAGGAGGAAGGGCGAAGATGTGGGCAGCTTCCTGCCTGGCGTCGTGCTGCGCGGCGTGCGCCTGCGAGGCTTGCCGCTCGGTGGCCGGCGGCATAAGCCGGCGTTCCGCGAGGATCGCCTACTGCGGCCTCTTCGCGCTCTCTTTGATCGTCTCCTGGATCCTGAGGGAGGTCGCCGCCCCTCTGATGGAGAAGATCCCATGTAAGCCAACCAGAGGGCTTTCTTTTCTTTTTCTTTGTTTCCTTCGTTTTCCCCTGTTTGCCTTTGACTTTTTCTTCTTATTCTTTTATTTTTTTTCTCCATTCTTCTTTACTTGCCTCGTCTCCGATTTCCTGTTTTTGTTCGTAGCACGAAATTTTGATGGTTAATTTCCTTGGCGATGTTGTATATGGATTGTTCAGGCATCCTTTATACAACCCCTCGCTTATCCATCAAGACTTAATAAAAATTACAATTATTTTCTTTTTGTGGGTACTGCTGAATTTGCCATTGGAGTCTTATGCTCACAGAGACATGTGGATTGGTTTTTGTTTCTAGATTTTTTAGGTACTAAATACGAGTCTTCAGTTTCTTTTCTTTTATCAGCATCACCTTCGTCGTCCATGTCATCACCATCATCATCATCATCATCATCATCGAAAACGTTGTGAATATTGTAAATTATAGCTTGGAAAACTGATACTAGGGCAGAATTGCCATTATTGTTTGTCTATGAAGTTTCAGAATATTGTGGACATATTTCCTGTGTCAAGAGGCATGTCTTCTCTCACACGTAGTCCTAGGTTTATTCTATAGTGATGGAAGATCTATATATTGTGTTATATACAATTGCCACATTACCGTGTAACTGATCTTGCTTCAACAAGTGATCTGTTCTCGTTTTATTCAGGCTGCTTGGAGAATCATTTTGCCATCTGATAACTTGGGAGGGTTGCATATTTTGTTCTTTTGCTTCCTGATATTTCACTTTTTAGGCTTTTAACACTACATGCTAGGATTGCTGCATTGCTGCATTGCTTGACTGAACAAACAGTTGCGCATACGATCATGTGTATGACTTTGTAACTTGTATTCTTCTTTAATCTTTTTTTTTATGGGTTACAGAAAAGGGATAAATCAATTTTGTGGATTGTGTAGGGATAAACCATTTTCACCAAACTCCAGATAGAGAGTGGTTTCAAACTGATGCTGTGCTGCGTGTGAGCTTTGGAAACTTCTTGTTCTTCACCATCCTGGCAGTTTTAATGATTGGGGTCAAGGACCAGAATGATGTCCGAGATAGTCTCCACCATGGTGGATGGATGGCAAAGATTACAAGCTGGTGTATTGTGGTAATACTGATGTTTTTCCTCCCAAATGAACTGATCAGCTTTTACGGTAAGGTTTTTGTCAATAAAGATTCTTTTCTATAGGCATTCAATGATAGAATGAGCTATCACAGTATTCTAATTCTCAATAACAGGTCAAATATTGATGGTTTTTGTTGTTTTCTATGGACAAATTCCTTGCTTCATGTGCCCTTTTCAGGAATTTTCTTTTGACTTTGGACTTTAACACATGTTATTCTGTAAAGGTACCAATGCCTAAGTTATGTGCTTTGCATCTTGCAGTAAATACTGTTGTTTGTTCAATGCACCCAGAAAATTGGTATACATTTGTTGATCAGTCATTAGTGTGTGTTGAAATAACTTCTTGTGCATAACATTTCTGTTCATTAAGTGAACTAGAAATATGGTTTGTGATGTCATAAATTGGCGCCCTCATTGCATAAAGCTGATGGAATTTTTCAGTCTTTTTGATGTGGTAAATCTGCCTATGCTAATGTCCCATTTGGCATAATTCCCATTTAAGGTCCTCAAGAAGAATGCTAGAAATTTGCCGAATATCATGTGATTTTCCCTCTTTATTTAAGAGGCAAGGAAAGAGAATAAGAGTGATTGAAAAACCGAGTTTGCATATTTCTGTTTTCATATTCTCATCACCCTATACATACATACATTCATGCCTGCATGCATACACACATACTTACATATGTATGTATTATGTATACACACACAAACTTGCACGATTGTGTTAAATCTTGCAAACGGTCTGATGTTACAGACTGCCAATAATAAACTAAAAGTCTAAAACATGTCAAGGATATATAGTTAACTAACACTTTAGAGTTTAGACACATTTAGTCTTGCTTGTTCACCACAAGTTGACCGGATCATAAAATTGGTTTAGGTCCATAATCGTATTGATCCATACATGAAGTACGCAACCGATACCCATGTTGACATGTACAGCACAGGTATGGTGGTTTGGTAGAAGTATCCATGTTACATAGTCTTGAGTTATGACCCATGTTATTACCGTAATGGAAAATCATGTTTATAAGATGAAAGGGCCATCCAGCTACATGCCCAACATGGCACTATTCTCTTGTTATTTCCAGATATTGGATCCTTTTCCTGTCATAAAATCCAGAGTACAACTCCCTTATTGTGGGTCTCACTTTTTACTGTTTAAAATGCAGAGACTACATCAAAGTTTGGTGCAGGATTGTTTCTTCTTGTTCAAGTTGTTCTCTTGTTGGACTTTGTGCATGAATGGAATGACAGATGGGTTAGGAAGGATGAACAGTTCTGGTTTGTCTGTTGATCTCCATTTGTTGCTCAATATTTTGGAATCTATTTCATAATTACAGTTTTCATTACTCAAACATATTTTGCTGGTGTCTTTCTCATCTAAAACATTCTTATTGATTGCAGGTATGTGGCACTGTTTGTTGCCTCACTCATCTGTTACGTGATAACATTCTCATTTACGGGGCTCCTCTTCCATTGGTTCACACCATCTGGACATGATTGTGGTCTCAACACCTTCTTTATTGTCATGACTTTGATCCTCGCTTTTGTTTTTGCTGTTGCTGCATTGCATCCAAAGGTAAGCTTTAACAATAATATGTACAAAGGATGCTCTATAGTTCTATTCTTCACTGAAATATTGTAGCATCATATAATTTGTTGTCAAGGGCCTAAAGTCAAACACTGCTGATCAGTGACAAGCATTAAACTAGGTATATATTAGAGATAGTTTTGATATAAGTTAGTTTTAGTAGTTTTTTATATCTGGAGTGATTTGTTGATGCATCTTCTGCACTCAAGACTGGTAGTTGTGTTTGCGATCCCTGGTTTTCTGTCCTTTAAGTATTGTTGATGACTATTAAACCTCATGTTTATAAAACATTTAATATTTTGTGCTACCTCTTTGTAATGGATAATTCCTTATGGAATCTCACTTTACCACATGAATTATATAGACTGAATTGCTGTTTTTGTATTCAGTTAGTGTTAAGTTGTATCCAAGTATGGTCTGATTCTGATTCAGATGGACCTGGGACAAATCGGACTTATATTCGAGTGACTTGGTCAGGCCTGTGGATATGATTGGTCACATGCATCAAATGCAGGTTGAGGTCATAAGCCATGTCATTCATGTTTGATCCAGGTTGTACTGTAAGCGGCTCTTGGTTTGCACCAGAGTTACCGGAAGCTTCTTAGATAGGTGGGAAGCCCACTTCCCGGAAACTCGCTTCGGAAGCACAATACTCCTCGCTTCCGAAACTTGATAAGAATCTTGATTCTCTCACTCTCATCCTGTGCTTTCTACATGCTTCATCTATTCTTGTTATATGTTCTCTCACTCTACTTTTCATGTTTTTTATGTGTTTCCTCTCACTCCTCACTCACTTCCATGTGCTTCCTCTAAATTGGCAGTCAATATTTTTAGATTTTGCTAAAAATTTAATTCTTACACTAAAAAATCATGAAATTTAAGAATAGTCATTTTTATTTTAGTTTTTATTTGTGTTCAATTTTAATTCCAATTCAATTCTTATATTGCTTTTTTTATCCCTCACTTCTTGCTTCCTATACTTTTTAAATTGCATCGCTTCTCGCTTCTGCTTCCTAGTTTGACAACCTTGGTTTGCACTAATGTGTATGGGGTAAATCTGATTCATTCGGTGAACCAACCTGTAGAAAGTTGGCCTAACCCACATATGATGAAATCCTGGACTACCCTTTTGGATTTAAGCATAGTTTAGAGAAAAAGAAGGGTCTTGTTTAGGCCTGGGTAGGCTAGGATGGAGCCAGGTAGTTCTGCTGATTCCATGTGGTAGGGAGTGCTTAATAACCACGCTAAGTAAGAAAGCCTTTGACTGATTTTTTCTGAATAAGAGGTTCTCTCTCTCTCGCGCTCTCATACACACAGACACAAACATGAATGCTTCATTCACCCTTGTTCTCTAATGCATCAGTTCACAGTGGCTAGGTTGCCCACCAAATGTACTAATCAAAATGATGTTTGTTTTCATTTGAAAGAAAACCATTATGCTTTTTCCTTTAGATTTTTTCTTTTTTTTAGTTATCGACTAGGATGCTTTTCAATAGATTCATATCTTAATTAGTGAGCCTGATGTTCTTTGTGTTTTGTTCTTTTCCTGACAAATAGTTATTTTGATGCTACAGGTCAATGGTAGCCTTTTGCCTGCCTCTGTTATTTCACTGTATTGCACTTACCTGTGCTACAGCGCCCTTTCCAGTGAACCACGAGATTATGAGTGCAATGGCCTTCATAATCATTCAAAGGCTGTTTCGACTGGTACCTTAGTATTGGGGCTAATGACAACAGTTCTTTCTGTCGTATACTCTGCTGTTCGTGCAGGCTCTTCCACTGCTTTGCTTTCTCCACCAAGTTCACCCCGTGCAGGTCAGTAATGATAACAGCCTACGTTGATTTGCTATTTTACCTTAAAAGTTGATTGTATGTTCTTGCTAGCAGCAATTGACTTTGTGATATGAATCCAATGCTGTTTGATTCAATATTGTAAATTATCTGAGATAAAATAAAGCATATTTTCCATATGGTAAAGAAATGACATAAATCACGATTGGGACATTCAAGTCAGTCCTGTTCAAAATGAGGTGCTATGTCACATAGTCTAGGCCCTAGGGGTATGGATTGGAGGATTATCTCTCTCTCTCTCTCTCTCTCTCTATATATATATATATATATAATCAAGGTTAGCATTCTTGGAACTCGGTCAAAGATTGGTCATTTGCCACTCAGTGACTTGGGCCATTCACGATTTTTTGCCTAATTTACCAAAAATAAATGATAGGCATATAGATTATAATTTTATACTAAGAATAAAATAACCTAAGGTCCTAAATAACTAATATAACTATATAAGTGCATCAATAATAAAAAAATTATCTATCAACCAAAGGATAAAAATCAACTATCCGAAACTACTCATTAACCAAACTTAATCCTGATTCCCATCAATGATAAAAATACAGGGTCATGGAGCAAAAGTTACCAAATATATGATAAAATTAGCATCAATCAAAGCATAAAAATCAGTATTGAAAAACTACCCCACCAACCAAACCATAGTCCTCAAACATACAAATGATCGAGCATACACGGTCACAGAGAGGAATACACAAATGCCTGATCAGAAAATACCCATCAACCAAACTGAACGATCAAATTACCCATTAACCTAACTGAACGATCAAATTACCCATCAATGATCAAATATACAGTCTTACACACGCACATAGAGCAAAGGAATGACAAATATCTAATTCCATGCTTCAAGATCCCAAGCAGCTTTGAACCAAAATGTAGCCAAACTGCCAAAAAGTTGTTTGAGGGTGGGTGACGTGCATGCTTTTTGATGCTGCGATTATGTGTGCATACGTGTGAAGTTATGATGTTGAGCTTATACTGAAAATCGTTCTTGTTTTGATTGATGAAAGGTTCACAGAAGCCTTTACTTTCTTTCGACAAGTTGGAGCAGCAGGAAGAACGAAAGAAAGAGAAAGAACGTCCGGTCACATATTCCTACTCTTTCTTCCATCTCATATTCTCTCTGGCAAGTATGTACTCTGCAATGCTTCTAACTGGCTGGACAAGCTCGGTCGGCGGAAGCGGGAAACTTGTTGACGTTGGATGGTCATCTGTTTGGGTCCGTGCTGTAACTGGGTGGGTGACTGCTGCCTTGTACATCTGGTCCCTTGTTGCCCCTATTCTGTTCCCGGACAGGGAGTTCACGGTGTAAGAAAGTGCAACGTCACCTTAACTCTTAAGCCTCTTTGAGGCTCTACAACATTAAGTTCTCTTGCTTGTGGGTGTGCTTTGCTGTATGGTTCTATAATAACTCTGGTACTTCTCCATTTCTGTGACCTTATGAACGTGGAAAATGGTGTATTGTAAATAAGTCTTCTCCGGTAAGGAAGTTTGGTGTCCATATATTCCTTAGCAATAATCATTTAAATATAGCTTTTGATCCCAGGGTCTCATCAAATGGGACTCAGATGGCTAACGTTTCTGTGGGAACTAAACTAGATATGAAGTTTCAAGGCCTGGACTAGGCGCCCCACTAGCTGCAGGTTTTACCTATTCCATCATCTAAAGTTGTGAATTTATGTACCCACCCACCAAATTTTGGGGCTTAGCACTCGAGGACTTCTCTTCGAATCAACTCAATAAATGAAGGACAAGAGTATCCCTATTTAACTTAACCTATGGTGGATGTGAGACCTCATGTGCTGCCTCCAGCCCTATACTTGCCTGATGGATCGAAGCTGGATCATTATGTGGAGCCCAGAGCTAAGTTTTTATTGATAAAAGTTGTCCATTGGTCTTGATCCAGTGGGCCCTCCCAGAACTGATCGCTTCTCTTCCCACCAACCCTATTTAGTTAAACGGCTAACAAGCACTACTTTTAGGTCCATAGCTCTATTCATGGGTTAGATATCTAACCTTCATTCCCACATAAAGGGGCGATTGGCTCTTCTTTCTCTTTCTCATATTGATACTCCGCATACCTTTTGTGCATCGCGTATCAAGCTTTACTCCTACCAGATAGGCGGGTAACAGTACAAAACTCATTCCAAAATCATATATGAGTGTCAAATACTAGACTCATTCTGAAATTCTTCCAAATGCTTAATAAACTCGTACCATATATAGTTGAAGTTCATTTCATGTATTTATAATTGTGAAAAATAAATTTTTTATTATAGTTTTGCAATGGTGAATTAGTGATATATTATGATACAAAAAGTTACAAATGATTATTCTTAAAAAATATGATTCTAGACTGAAAAAATGTTTTGCTACTCAACTAAAGGTGCCAATGAAACATGACACATGAATTTCAAAAGTATACTATCTTTGTATTCTCATTACTTGCGCATCTTTTTTTTTAATACAAAACTTCAAACTGCACCTCTAAATTCATTTGAGCTTGTTAAGGTGTAAATTATCCTTTTGAGAGTTGTGCATGATGGGTTGAATGCAGAATAGCTACTTTAATAATGTCATTATATAATATATATCATGCTATTATTTTTATTCACCTATAACAATATCTTTAAATACTCATATAATCCTTTAAAAATTGTGCCAACCCTGGGGGTAATGTTAGCTACCCTCGTGAGTAAGGAACCTTCTTATAAAAAAATGTAATATTTTTTATTTTTTTCAGTTTTTTGCATATCTAATTAGATGTATTCTTCGTATTAAGTTTAGTAGAAACAAACCTTTGGATCATGTTTTTCAAACACATGTCAGATTTTATGAGGGCTGAAAGATCAACAGTCTACAATGAACCGAAATTTTAAATATCAAGAGGATGAAGAGGGAGAAACCGACGCCGAAGGGGAAGGAGTCCCGAATGGCTGGCCCCTGGTGGGTCACCCTGAAGCCATTGGTGACTGCTACCAGACTTTGGGAGGAAGGGTAGTGAATGCCTCGTTCAAGGCCACACCTACCGCACAAGCGCAAAACAAGAAATCTTGGGCAAAGATTGTTGAAGAAGGCGATAAGGGGGATTCTGAACCTGTTACGGCCCTCAAGGCAGACGACCGGAACAACACCCCGACGATCAAGATTCCGGCAGGGTGCTATGAGAAGCTGCTAGAACTGCTAAAATGGTCAGTTATTGCGGGTTTTCCGGGAGGATTGGTATTGGTATGAAAACAATATCACGCTCTGTATGATATGTGGCTCGATTTCATATTCAATAGAAGGTTGCAGCAAGAAATCGGTGATTGAAAGCCAAGGGGGAGAAGAGGAACAACAAGGATGGTCTCAGGTGAGGGTGTCTCGCCGGACTCGCAAGAGAACCAAGAATCAATCGGGTCAAAAAAAGGGAAACAGATTCGACATCTTGCGGGGGGAAACAACCCAGGGATCACCCGGGTAGACGAAGACTACATCGTCTGACACATCAATGGCGGTGGAAACCGACCAAGGAACTCAGGCTTCAGCGATGGTGCTAAGAAAGATGGAGGCTCTCATGGTGATGGAGCAAGACAAGTATACCGATCTACAGGGGCGTCAACCTCAAGAAAGGAGACTCGAGTGACACCGAAAAGCAGCATGTCGCTCACGCAGGTCACACCCCATGCATGTTTGTAGAAGGTGGAGAGTGAAACTACCGGAATGCCGAAAGGATCGATGGAGGTAGACACGATCGAAGAAGACACGAGACGCGACTCAATGTCGAGGTATGGGACTCAACGTGAGAAGAGCGGGAAACCCTTCAAATATCTAGTATTTTTTCATGATAACTTTTAAATTATATATTTATATTTTAATTTATAAAAATCATGAAAACTAATTTGATCCAAGTTAGTATAGATCTGTCAATACAAGATCTTGAATTCAAATTTACATTCAAAATTCATCTAAGGCTATTTTAAAACTTTTAAATACAATAAGGATGACAGAACTTTAGCTCGTAGAGCCTTCCCTAAAGAGGTGTCACTCTTTGAAATATTCTCTTAATATATTAATTAAATATTTTTTTTTAAATTAAAGAGAAAATATCTAAAAGAATAAAAAGAGTAGAGTTCTAAGTGACTACCCAAGTAAAGGGGCTTCTAGAGAGGACGACACCCCTCTCTAGAATATATTAGAATAATATAAATAAGCTGGGTTAGACTCTTTCTCTAGAATTCTTATTCTAGATAGAGAGAAAAAAAAAGCAATGACGCAAAACAGGAGAAAAAGAAAAGTTTTTTTTTTTTATATTTTTTTTAAAGCATCTATCAATTTTTTTATCTTTTTCATGCTACAAATCAAGGTATGGGTTCCTTTCTTAATTAGTACGAGAAAGGAATATGTATAAATCAATTTGGGCATAGATTCAAAAGGAAAAACAAAAATCTATTTTTTTTAAAGCTATATATATATAGTTAATGTTTTTATGATCTATTGATTTTCTTTGTTCATCTCTGTTGAAAGTATGCATATCGATTTTTAAACTATGAATCTGAATTCATATTGTCGATTTTCTCATGTTCACACAAATCTGAATATATATATATATATTCTAAGTTGGTCGATGGTTACAAATCTGATTCTCTATTTGCTGTTTTCAGATTTGTCAAGCTTCTTATGCACGCATCTAAATATTATTTCTTTGATTAGGATTGGCTGAGTTGCTTAACCATGCATCTGAATATTATTTCTATGATTTAGATTGGTCAAGTTGCATAACCATGATTTTTTATTCAGATTGGCTGAGTTGCATAATCATGCATCTGAATACTTATTTCCTTAATTTAGATTTGCCGAATTGCATATGCATGCATCTTAAAATATATTCTTGATTCAGATTTGTTGAGTTTCATATACATGCATTTGAAAATATATTCTTGATTCGGATTTGTCGAGTTTTATATACATGCATATTAATATATATTTTGTCGATTCAGATTTGTCGATTATATATATATATATATATATATATATATATATATATATATATATATATATATATATATATATATATATATATATATATTGGTTCTATTGATCATATGCGCATGCATCTGAATATTTTGTTTTGATTCAGATATGTTGAGTTACATGTTTATGCATCCGAATATATTATTTTGGTTCAGATATGTCGAGACACATGTTCATGCATCTGAATATATTATTTTGGTTCAGATTTGTCGAGACACATGTTCATGCATCTGCATATATTTTTATGTTTCAATTTTGTCGAGTTCTGTACTTATATATATCCAAAACAATATGCTATAATTGAGTACACAGGTCTGGCCAACCCATGTACATGATTACAATCATGTATATGAATTAGCCAGTGTGTAGTTCATGTGAGTACACAGGTTTGGCTGACCCATGTACATGAGTATGCTCATGTACATGGATCAACCAACATGTTTACATGTTATACAGGTCTGGCTGACCCATGTAAATGATTCTATTCATGTACATGGATCAATACGTAGGTTGGTTCATGTGTACTTTTGATCTGACCGACTCATGTTCATGATTTTATTCATATATATAGATCAGCCAGTATGCTGATACATGGTTAATTGTGGTCTGCTATGAATCAACCAACATGCTAAATATGAATTTATTTCAGGTTTGACCGACCCATGTATATGATTATAATCATGTATATGGATCAACCAGCATGTTGTTAATATGTAATTTTCAGCTTGGCCGACCCATGTACATAATTTTGATTATGTACATGGATCAACCCCAACTATTGGATTGATAATCAAACAATTATGATATGGTTATGGTTGAGTGGTTGATTCATGTGCATGAATTTGATTATATACATTAATCTGATTCGTGGATTGTACTTCTCTTACTATGGTCGATATATGTACATAATTCTGAGTATGTATATGAACCGAATCAACATTGGTAAATTTATTGTATAGTTGATTTGAGTATATGAAATTGATCGTGTATATAAATTTGATTGGAATATATATTCTTTTTTATTGATACGTAAATCTGATCTTAAATGGATCGGTTTGCAATTATGCATATCATACTCATGAATCTAAAATTAATTTAATCATATGCATGTTTGGTTGATTATTCATGAAATTGATCATGAATGATGTGTTATGCGAGCATTATATTCGCATGCTTATGTGCTTGGCTTAATGTGCATTCATATTTTGTGTTTTGAATGTGCATTGTGAATATGTTTGGTAATAGTGTGTATTGCATGTTTACTGAAATTTTGCAAGTTGCATAAATTACTTTTGAGATGTGTTGGTAGTCAGATGTGAATCACTGCGAGCCGTATAGGCCAAGAGCATGTGTTGCTTCAACTGTTGTTGATTTTATTTTTGCATTGCAAAATGCATTTCTGAAAATTATTGGTTTTTCAAATTTAATTACATTGTTAAATTATGAGGGTCAAACCCAAGATTTATTTATTTTGTATGTGGATTTGCAAGATGGTTCTTGTGTAAAGAACTTGAAATTGTGTTGAAATGATAAAAGAGATCAAACAATGTAATTAGTCTCTTCCTTGATGTCCCTTCCACAGTGTGAGAATCTTTGATGACAGTCATGGAGGACTGTGATGATACTAAAACTTCGTGTGCGATTGTGTTCTTTAACCCTATATGGTGGTTCACCTCTTGGCCATGATTTTAAGGGGAGTCAATCACTTTGCATGCGGATAGTGTTGTTGACTCAACTGTAGTTATTGGTATACCAAGAAAGTGACATTAATGGTTGATGATTTTCATTGATATCTCAGTATTAAGTGAGAATTACTAATGTTCTGATGAAAGATGATGATTCTTGATATCGGTCGATGAACAAATGTGAAACTCATTAATAAAATATAAATTATGTGTTAAGTTATAACTGAGAACTTAACTTGGACTTCAGAAATTGTGTTCGTTTTGAATATCGGGTTTAAGAAAAATTTGAAATTAAATTTATGTTTATTTAATAGGGAGATGCATGAAAAAACAACTCTGATAAATAACTTAATAAGTTATTCATGCATGTGCATTGAATTATGCATATTTTTCTGTTCAAAATTAGTTTATGCATTCATAATTATTTGATTTCACATTATATTTATTTCTGCATGATATTTGGTTGAATGTTTAAATGATAAAGTATTTGTGTTAAGTTATTACTTGTGATTCTTTTGAATTTATGCATGAATTTGTTTATGTTATTTTATTTATTGTTTGGATTTTTAGAAGAATTCGTACGAGAACTTCGATTCTTACTCATTTTCTTAAAATTATTTTACGAAGCACAAATGCTCAATAACCAACTAGCTGGAGGCTACCAGAGTTGTGATGGTGTTTTGGGTTCTGACATGATGACTCATATTGATATAGACGATTTTATTATTTTCATACTTTTGACTTATGATTTATTCAATTAATAAAGTTTAATTTATTTTTCACGATATGATTTGTGGTTTGGTATATTAAATCTGTGATGCTTTAAATCTTTGACTGAGTTTTTGCGATTGTTTAAAAAAAAATCACTATTTTTACATAAGTCAAGGTCATTACAATCTCGTACAACCGAGAGTCAGCTAACTCCAACCAAGCGTGACATCCTGATGTGACCCCTTTCATGTCTACTTTTAATAATCCCCCAACTCCTCAACAGGATTTGAGGA
The DNA here is from genome assembly GCF_984573655.1 of Nuphar pumila. Lineage (NCBI taxonomy): Eukaryota > Viridiplantae > Streptophyta > Magnoliopsida > Nymphaeales > Nymphaeaceae > Nuphar > Nuphar pumila. Next base: position 135,284,849 of record NC_143253.1, read on the forward strand.
GGAACCCCTACCCCCTGGGTTCTTTGGTTCAGTTCTCATGCCGGTTAGTAACAACAGAACCAGGATCCCGTTTATCAGGTCAAGCTTATCCTTTGCTACCCACACCCGGTCCAAGTACTATCGAAAGGCCCAACTCGGCAGGACGTTAGGTGAAGGTAACACATGGGTGGATTGAAATTCCTTGCCCCCTTTAAGCGTAAAGTGCACCCCCCCCCCCCCCCCCACACACACACACACAAAACTGCCCAGCAGAGAGGCAAGGCAGTTGTGCTGTGATCCTTTGAATTTTAAGCGGGTAGTGTTGGGTTTCCGGCGAGGATCGGAGTCCGGCGAGGAGGCAATACTTACGGCGTCACTGTAGCAGTGACCCTGCAAAAAAACAAAAACAGAAAAAGCAGTAGACAACGTACCTGATGCTGCCATTTACGGAGGTCGGAGGTCGGAGGTCGCCGGAGTTAGTCGCCGGAATTTTCCGCTCAGCCGGACTGCAACCCTTCACGAGCCCAGGCTTCCGTATGCAATCGGTGAGCAGACCTTCGATCTCCGTTTTTCACACACTCAGGGTTGCTCATGATACCCTGTACATTTATATGCATAAGGTGGGAACGGTTACACACCGTTCCCCTTTATCTCATGCTGATTTATCGGCATGATCACCCTTCAATGGGGATGTATCCACATTGTGGATAACCACCACGTTAATCGTGGTGGTTAATCCAACATTCTCCCACTTGATCCGACGATAAATCTTTAACCAGAAAAAAACTTTATGGAAATAACTTGATGAATAGAATGGCCTTTATATTCTATTCTAAAGGTCCTTAGTTGAATCTCTAATCCTTATGAGATTAACAACAACCATAATGAGAATCAAAAGACTGAAAGTGATCACTTTATTTACATGCATATGTCAAAAAGAGTTTAACAATCCCATCCTCATTACATGTTCGAAATATAATCCCGGTGCTAGCCCTTTAGTAAGATGATCAACGATCATCTCTTTGGTACCAATATTGACAATATGCACTAAATGATTCTCTGTCCTTTCTTTAACAACAAAATACTTCAATTCCATATGCTTGCATGACGTAGTACTTTTGTTGTTGTTTGAAAAAGACACTGCAGCTTCATTATCACAGTAGACCTTCAGTGGCTTCCCAATGGAATCGACCACCATTAACTGTGATATGAAGTTCTTTAACCATATAGCCTGCGAAGTAGTCTCGTACAATGCAATGAATTCTGCCTCCATGGTGTGGGCAGCAGTGGTCGTCTGCTTTCCACTCCTCCAAGAGATCGCTCCCCCAGCAAGTAAGAAGACGTACCCAGTAGTAGACTTTCTACTATCAAGGCATCCTCCTAAATCCGCATCTGAGTAACCAATGACCTCGAGGTGATCAACTTTATGATACGTTAACATATAGTCTTTTGTCCCTTGCAAATACCGCAAGACTTTTTTGGCAGCCTTCCAATGGGGTAAACCTGGATTAGACTGAAATATGCCAAGTACCCCTACTGCAAAAGAAATATCTGGTCGAGAACATGTCTGCGCGTACTGCAAGCTGCCAACAACTGATGCATATGGATAAGCACTCATCTGTGCTTTGTCAATATCGTTCTGTGGACAATCCTTTAGGCTCAGCTTGTCACCTTTTGATATGGGTGTAGAAGTAGGAGAACAATTCTCCATCTCATATCTCTTTAACACCTTTTCTATATAGGATCTTTGGGAGAGGCCTAAAAACCCTTTTGCTCGGTCTCGACGAATCTCAATGCCAAGAACATAAGCAGCCTCACCCATATCTTTCATATCAAAATGTGATGCAAGAAACTGTTTTGTCTCTGAAAGTAACTTAATATCGTTGGTTGCAAGTAAGATGTCATCCACATACAACATCAATATAATGAACTTACTCCCACTTTCCTTAAGGTATATACATTGATCAATAATGTTTTCTGTAAACCCGAAAGTCACAATGACTTGGGAAAATTTAATATACCATTGTCGGGAGGCCTGTTTAAGTCTATATATTGATTTGTTAAGCTTACAAACCAAACGATCATTTTCAGAGAAACCAAGAGGTTGTTCCATGTATACCTCTTCATTCAGATCCCCGTTGAGGAATGCTGTTTTCACATCCATCTGATGTAGCTCTAAGTCATAATGAGCTACGAGGGCCAGAATAATCCTCATTGACTCCTTAGTTGAGATAGGAGAAAATGTCTCATTATAGTCAATGCCCTCCATCTGGGTGAATCCTTTAGCAACCAATCTTGCTTTATGTCTCTCTATGTTACCTTTGGAGTCCTTCTTGGTCTTAAAGACTCATTTACACCCTACGGGCTTTACTCCTTTAGGTAACGTGACAAGATCCCACACTTGATTTTTAGCCATAGAGTCTAACTCTTCTTTCATGGCTTCAATCCAGTGCGAAGATTGTTTGCTCTCAACAACTTCCATAAAATTCAACGGGTCATCATCCATATCTATGAAATCACCAAGCTCCTGAAGGTACACCACATAATCAGGATGTATGGCAGATCTCCTAATCCTTGTGGATCTCCAAACAGGTCGTTCCTCAGGCTCAGATGAAACCTGATCATCCTGCTCGTGTTCTTCCGCATTGTCCACAATAGGTTCACTTTGGATTTGTGCATTAACAATCGAATGATCAACCACACTATCATTAGGAATAACAATGTGGTATCTTTCGATGTTTTCCTTAACAGGTGATAAAACTGGATCCTGTATTTCCTCAAAACCAATGCTTTGAAGTGCACTTAATCCTACTGAACCATCTTCTAGGAATTTAGCCTTATCCGTTTCAACAATCTGTGGTGAGTGAGATGGGCAATAAAACCTGTACCCTTTTGATCTTTCTGGATAACCAATGAAATATCCACTGGTTGTTCTTGGATCAAAGGCTTTAATGTGGGGGTTATATAGTTTAGCCTCTGCAGGACATCCCCATATGTGCATATAAGACAGTGATGGTTTCCTACCTGTCCACAACTCGTAAGGAGTTTTAGGCACAGATTTCGTAGGAACCTTATTCAAAATATGCACAGCTGTCCTTAAGGCTTCACCCCACAACTTTATGGGAAGTGTTGAATAATTCAACATAGCCCTGACCATTTCTTTAAGCGTACGATTTCTCCTTTCAGCTACACCATTCTGATAGGCACTACCAGGCATGGTATATTGAGGCACAATGCCTTCCTCTTTAAGAAATCGCGCTAATGGTCCTTCCCTTTGCCCCATCTCAGTAAACCTACCATAATATTCGCCACCTCTATCAGACCTGACTATTTTAATAACCTTATCGGTTTGTTTCTCTACTTCTTTCTTAAATTCTTTAAACATCTGAAAAACATCAGATTTTTCGAAAATCAAGTAGAGATACATATACCGAGAATAGTCATCAATAAAGGTGACGAAATATTTTTCGCCTGTGTAACATGGGGAAAACGGTCCACATACATCCGTATGGACTATTTCTAATATCTCACTACTGCGTTTGACACTCTCTTTATATGTGTTTGTATGCTTAGCCTTTATGCAATCAACACATGGGTCATTGTCAGTAAAATCTAGAGATTGCAAGATTCCTTCATTTACCAGTCTCTTTATTCTCTTTTCAGAGATATGACCCAACCTTCGATGCCAAAGCATGTAAGATTTATCATTCATCATGCTACGTTTATTTCCAACTAATGCGTATTCAGAAGTCAAAGACTCCTGAGTTTGGATCTTCACATTCAATCTATATAAACCATCATAAACAGATGCAGAACCAATTTCAATTGAATTTTTGAATATGAACAATTTGGAATTTTCAAACTTAAAACAATATCCAAATTTATCCAACTTTAAAATTGAAATTAAGTTTCTACTATACGATGGAATATAAAAGACATCATGAAGATCTAAAACTACGCCTGTATCCATAGTAATCCTGCAGGTTCCAACACCCTTCACATGTGAACGCATCTTGTTTCCCGAATAGATGCTTTTCTCATGCATTGTTGGTTCCCTTCTGCTCAGGAACAGCTGTAGACAGTTGGAAATATGAACAGTAGCACCAGAATCAATCCACCAGCTATTTTCAGGAATTTGTAATAAATTACATTCATGAGAAACAAATGACAAATTACCTCTCTTTTCCAACCACTTCTTGTACTTTATGCAATCTGCCTTTATGTGTCCCTTCTTCTTGCAAAAGAAGCACTTTATGGGAGCAGAGTTTGATTGCTTATCTTGGGATGACTTATCCCCAGTTGGCTTCTTCCTAGCATTTCTCTTAAATGCATTCTTCCTTGGTCTTACCTTGGACGTATGAGAAGCCATATGTGCACTTTGCACCTTCTCACCTTTCATCCTCTCTTCTTCTTCAACACACTTAGACATAAGTTCATTAAATGTCCATTCATCATTATGTGTGTTGTACGAGATTTTGAAAGGTCCGTATTCCAAGGGTAAGGACGTTAGAACTAAATGCACTAGGAAAGAATCAGAGATAGTGAGCTTCATGTCATTCAGCTGAGACGCTATGTTTCTCATCTCCAAAATGTGCTGGCGAATGTTTCCCCCTCCAGTATATTTCATAGATATCAATTTTGACATCAGGGTACTAGCTCTGGCCTTGTTTGAACTCACAAATTGTGCCTCAATGGCATTCATGAATTCTCTCACTGTTCTGCATTGTGGGATAGCACTCCGAATGTTCTTAGCTACTTTAGATTGCAAAAGCAACAAGCTAAGTCTATTCGAGCGCTCCCACTTCTCAAAAGCAATCTTTTGATCAGTAGTACTCTGATCAGTGAGGGCAGTGGGTTCATCTATCCTTAGGGCCAGATCTAGATCCATATACCCTAATGCAAATAAAATAGTTTCTTTCCAATCACTAAAATTTGATCCATCTAGAAAAGGAATGGAGCTAGAGCCATCTAAAATCACAGAACTAGAAACTGCATGACAAAAGACACGTATCAGGAAACATTCATACGAGACTAAAACTTTAGTGGAAAAAGCAAAATGATAAAGGCCCTTGATATGCTTCTTTCCAGGCGAGTGAAGGGGGTTATCGGAGTCCTACTTTGGTAAGAGCTCCGACACGCGAAACCACTTCGCCTACCGACCATATTCGGTAAAACTAAGGTTCTTGTGAAGATAGACCATCAACACAAGGTACCTTTGGATACTCATGTGTGATGTATCTCGACACATTTACCTTATTCTACCCTACTTAAATTCCAAACACGATAAAACTACCTTTGGGTCGTCTATCGTTTCATGAATATAAGTACAATGTGCATATCGGCTTAGGAACTGTATGATAGTATAAAATTCATTTATGACTCATGTGTATTCAGTCACTTTGGTGACATGAAAACACTGATTCATTTAACTATCCTTAATGCTAATATGCAAAATTATATCTTAAAATAGTCCGTAAACCGAATGGACTAGACATATGACCCTCAAAATGGTTCTTAAACTGAATGAACCAGTCATATGTATCACGAACTGGTCTTAAAGTACTCTGAACCGGTCTGAAACAGCCCCGAACCGGTCATCCAAGGGTCCGAACCGGTTTTGAACCTTATGAACCCGGTCAAATATGAACAAAAGTTCATTAAAACCCTATAACCGTATGCCAAAAACCCCTATATTTTCTTATATTTAAGGAAACAGGGTCTTAGCATCTCGGAACCGGTGAGAAACTGGAAGGAACCGGCCAAAAACGGCTCCGAACCGGTCCCGGAAGGGGACTGAGTCAGTCCCTGATCCGGTTCAGGCCAAATAGTGCCTGGACCCTTCTGAATCCGGGTCAGACCCGACTGCTAACTGGATCCGGATCAGACCCGGGGTTATCCGGATCCGGGTCAGACCCGGTACAGTCCTTATCCGGGTCGGACCCGGTTACAACTGGATCCGGGTCGGACCCGGTACTAACCGGATCCGGGTCAGACCCGGTACTAACCGGATCCGGGTCAGACACGGTACTAACCGGATCCGGGTCAGACTCGATAAAGTCCGGATCCGGGTCGGACCCGGTAAAGTCCGGATCCGGGTCGGACCCGGTATTACTGGATCCGGGCCAGACCCGATACATACCGGATCCGGGTCGGACCCGGTTACTGCTGGATCCGGGTCTGACCCGGGGTTTTCCTTATCCGGGTCGGACCCGAGCGGGTCCCCACCCGAATCCCTGATCCGATTCGGATCACTTTATGGATCAATTTCAGGTGGTCGGGTCCGGTTCAAAAATGAACCCGACCCGAAAAAACAAAAATTAAGGGTCGAGTTAGGGTTTACAGAACCCCATTTCGCCCCTTTTTCAAAATTTGCAGGGTGTTGCCGCCGCCTGCCGGCAACCAGCGCCGGCGCCTACCGGCGACCAACGCCGCCATTCGCCGGCGACCAACACCGTCATCCGCCGGCGACCAACGCCGCCATCAGATGGAGCTCCAACTCCGGCGAAAACAACCATCCGCCAGCCAAAATGGTTGCTGCAGAAGTTTTTCTGAAATCCGGCGACTCAATAGTCGCCGGCAACGGCTCCCGCAGCCTCCTGATGGCGGATGAAGATGCCAGCGGGATCCTCGCCGACAGGAAAAAACCCCCGTGAACAGAGGTAAGAACCTTTTTTTTTTTTATATTGTCGCCCAACGGCGACAGTCGCCGGTGCCGGCGACAGGCGCCGGTGACCAGCAGCAGGGTCACCCCACGATGACCTGTGTTTCTGGTCAAAACCGGAGCACACCCCGCGTAGCAGGAAACGTGGTGTGGGCCCATAACCCAATGTTGGGTTTCCGGCGAGGATCGAAGTCTGGCGAGGAGGCAATACTTACGGCGTCACTGTAGCAGTGACCTTGCAAAAAAACAAAAACAGAAAAAGCAGTAGACAGCGTACCTGATGCTGCCATTTACGGAGGTCGGAGGTCGCCGGAGTTAGTCGCCGGAATTTTCCGCTCAGCCGGACTGCAGCCCTTCACGAGCCCAGGCTTCCGTATGCAATCGGTGAGCAGACCTTCGATCTCCCTTTTTCACACACTCAGGGTTGTTCATGATACCCTGTACATTTATATGCATAAGGTGGGAACGGTTACACACCGTTCCCCTTTAGCTGATTTATCGGCATGATCACCCTTCAATGGGGATGTATCCACATTGTGGATAACCACCACGTTAATCGTGGTGGTTAATCCAACAGGTAGATGATGACCCGACGGAGGTGTCAGAGACCCAGCTCATAATTAAGAAACTGCAGAAGGAGATGTGGCAACCCTCAGAGAGGAAAGACAACCTGCGGGCATTTCGGTTCAGTTTACCTTTCCCCCAGTGGTTTCTCATGAAGCTAGTGTCGTGGAATTTTAAAGGGCTGGGCCGCCAGTGGGCCCGCTGACAAGTTTTTGAAGTGTTGAAAAATCAGAGATCGGACCTTGCGTTCTTGTTAGAGACTAAAGTTATGGGAAACAATATGAAACAGTTTGAGAAAGAGTTCTCGAGTTTCTGGTTAACTTGGAATGGTGAATGGGTAGAAAATTGTAGGATTGTTTGTGTGTGAAACTCTTTTACAGAGAAGATATTCTGTTTTGTTCGGATTAATTAATGACGGTGTTAGCGGAGGACCAGACAAAGGTTGTTGTTGCCTCAAGAGTCTATGGGCGCAATGAGGCAACACTGAGGAAGAAGCTTTTGCAACAGAGATTGGATGGCCATCAGAATGACAGCCCCTGAACTGGAACACCATGAGAAGTTCAATAAAGAGAGTGGGGTTCAGGTTTGGTCGCATCGATGGTGAGCTCTTCAATCGATGTGAGGGGGATCTACAAATCTTGGAAGGACCCCCCAAGACTGGACCCTGGCAGGGATAATGTATAGATTTTACTGTAACACAATTTTTACAATCGAATGATATCCGGTAGGGGTCTGCCTAACCCCAGCTTGCCTTTCAAAAAAAAAAAAAAAAAATTTAAACATCAAAAGTAAAAACTAGGTATTTTGACCAATTTGGTCAAAAACAATTTCCATATGATTTCTAATTAAGAGGTTCCTTACCCGCGAGGGTAGCCAATGCTATCCCGCCAATACAAACCAACCCTTTTTTAAATGAAAATAAACTAACATGTCACAAGTAAAGCCGGATCACGGGTCTTTGGCAGCTATTCTCTCTCTCTCTCTCTCTCTCTCTCTCTCCGTTTATCCAGAAAAATGAATCAACGGCCTAAGCCTCTTTATACAGAAAAAATGTGAAGCATATCCCAATTTTCTGGATATGTGGCATCCAAACACCCTAAAAAAGAGTGGTTCTCATTCGTTTAGCCTTCCATCAGCAGTGCTTGCAAGAGGATACGTGTTTTGCCATTTAAGAAAAAAAAAAGAACTAATGTTTAGAGAGCAAGAATAAAAGGGCCTACTTCAGGGAGGAGGATGGGTATCGGCATAATCCCCATTTCATCCTTTCTACTACGTTGCGAGAGTACCAACACCAAAACTACCATCAAGTCTCTGCTGGTGAGGCCAAAGGCATCATCGATGGCAGTAGAAGGCAGCAGCTCAATCCTTCCTGCAATCATTGTAGGGGGAGGGAGGGTCGGGCAGGCGCTGCAGGGCATGGGCACCGGCCAGGACGTCCTCATCCGCAGAGGCCAGACCGTACCTGCCGACTTCCCCGGCCCCATCTTTGTCTGCACCAGGAACGACGACCTGGACGCTGTGCTCGAAGCTACCCCTCCCTCTCGTTGGGGCGGTATGTAATTGTAACCCTTCTACTTCTTTGACTTCCTAGTATTCTTGACTCTCCTAGGTGGTCTTTTGATGCACCCCACTTATCCAGATAAATGGGATAAGTTGGGATTTTGTATTATGGAGCATAATGCAATTTCCTGCCTTATTCCGTTTTTCTGGATAAGTTGGTATACCGAAACACCCCCTTAACATGCCGCAGTAGACCACCAATTTTGTCTATGCCTAACTGGAACTTCCATTTGGCATCAGCCATACTCTTGAAAATTGTTCAAACTGTTTCCTTCCAAAAAAAAAAAAGGAAAAATGTTTAAACTATAACAAGTGACCGTTTCCTTGAGAACATCCAGTATAATGCACTTGAACCCCTCTAATTTATGGTATTACTTTCTTCTGCTTTCTGTTTTCTGGGTCCCCTTTGTGTACCATCCTTTTGTTCTATTGGCGATTTTGATTTTTGCTATTGTAATTGAGAAGACGTTCTATTGGCAAGATGGACATGGATGGAATCCCTGGTTAGGGAATCTTGAGTACCAACATTGCTTATGCCACCTTCTTTTTAACAATATAGCCATTGGGTTACCGCCATCACCATGATTACCATTAGGCTATTTTTAAGTTCCAGCTGATGCTCCAAGTTTCAAACTGTTGATGCTCAAACTCTGGGCTTTGTCGCTGTCATTCGCAGTTAAAAATGTAAATTCATCATCTCAACTTTTGTGTTTGTAATAGAGGTGCGTTACACTGTATTTCTGTTGTTATTTGACCTTCTTGAAGAACCAAGGATTTGGCTTTAACTGCCCTGCAGACCTGGTGTTTTTCCAGAATGGAATGCTGGAGCCATGGTTGCAGAGCAAAGGTTTGCATGATTCTGACCAGGTTTTGGCCTACTTTGCCGTGTCAAAACTTGGTGAGCCTCCCGTTGATGGAAAAACAGATTTGAATCCTGAGGGATTGACTGCAGCATATGGAAAGTGGGCTTACACATTGGCTACAAGGTTGCGTTCTGGTGGCCTTTCGTGCAAGGTAATTCACCAGGTAGCTTTTTCTTTATTAATTGGAATGCCAGGGAGCCTTGGGACAGAGCGTTGTTTCCTGTCAGTGATTATTTTGAACATTTTTAATAAATCATTAACATATATTGCACGTATCCATGAGTCTGTACAAATGGAATTGTAGCTGTACTGTCTGAAAAGTCATGTTGCACTTCTGATAAGAAGTAAAGCATCTTCTTTATTATGATAAGTTTTCATTTTAGAACAAGGAGGTATCCTATTGTTGAGTGTTACTGTTATCTTCCTTTAAGCATTTATAAAACCAATGCCCCCGGGAGGGCCAACTTTGAGAGAAGAAAGGAAAGTTGTTCTGGTTTGGAAAGATTTTTCTTTTCCTGCTATGCAGAAACACCAGGTAAAGCTGTGCCAATGAACTATTTAAGTTTAACATGGGAAAACAGGACAGATGTTGGTGCATCAGAGTGACCTATATGGTTGCATAGACAAATTTCCATCGTTATATATATATATATATATATATATATATATATATATGTGTGTGTGTGTGTGTGTGTGTGTGTGTGTGTGTGTGTGTGTGTGAGAATGGGGATTGTGCTGTCCCCTTTTTCGTTAGGTCACTGTTAGGACCCTCCAAAATTCATAGTTTTAGGTGTTTTATGCTAGATCTGAACCTTTAGATGTGTTTATCATTGTTTATTCACTAGAAAACATATTTTTGATTAGGCATCTTTATGTTCAGATGTATATTTTAAAGAGGTAAAAAAAATCAATGGTTTGCATTAAATTAATTTGAAACAAAGCTTGATTCTTAATAAATAAGCAATGATAAACATATCTAATGGTTCAGATCTAGCGTAAAGCACCTAAAATTATGATTTTTGGAGTGTCGTAATGGTGACCTAATGAAAAAGGGGGCAGCCCAATCCCCATTCTCTCTCTCTCTCTCTCTCTATATATATATATATATATATAGTGTGTGTGTGTGTGTGTGTGTGTGAGAGAGAGAGAGAGAGAGAGAGAGAGAGAGAGAGAGAGAGAGAGAGAGAGAGAGAGAGAGAGAGAGAGAGAGAGAGAGCACCTGGTAACCTGCAAGCATGGTGATCATGATTTGGCTGCAGGCACGTAGTAGTATATTAGCTTGTTTTGGGGCAGTGTGGTGGCATATATGTAGGTTGTGAAGGAGAATGTTCTGCAACTACTGTTGACGTGGATGTCATGCCTCAAAGATCCTGTTTCCTTCTATTTCCTTTTCTTTCGCTCTTTAAAAGAGAAACTCAGTTTCCTATCTCATTTAAATCTTATTTCCATATACAGAATCTGATATTCAGAAAGCTTTTGTTATGTCTTATCCCATTTTTTTTTTAATATTCTTGATCTTTGAATGTTACAATATTCTTGATATTGTATTGATAAAGTAGAAAACAGATTTACCTGATACAGTCTGAGAAATACATGTTTCTTTGATGCTGCTACTTATCAAAAGGTTGTCATACACTGACTGACCTTTTCATCTGGCAAATATGGTATTTAATTTTATCTGCCAAAATGAAATGCAAATGGCTCTTGTTTACTTGTCTTTTGGTCCAGATCCTTGACAAAGAAACCTTTGAGAAGCAGATGCTGGAGAAGTTGATATGGATTTCAGCTTTCATGCTTGTTGGAGCTCGCCATCCAGGGGCTAATGTGGGTGCTGCGGAGAGTTTGTACCGTGATGAAGTAAGCAATCTTAATAATGATAAATCTCCAAGTTTCACTTCATTCACATAAATTCGAAATGACATTTATATCCAAGTTCCATATGGGTTTCTTTTGATTGTTTTAGGTGTGTACTTACATTATGGAAGGTATTTGTATGTCAATGCTCAATCATGATCAATATGCTATCTATTATCTGAATTATATATGCTTATATAGAAATAGTATTCATAAGGAGTCCTACCGAAACCAAGAAATATAGACCTCTTGCCATCAACACCAGAATAGGTAGAGTTTTCCGAACTGCTAACTTGAAGCATTTAGAAAGAATAACAGTCTATAAAAGTTGTTCAGATGACTTCTCTATGAACATGAACCATAATTTATGAGCAAAGGACCATTTTTGATTGGGAGTATCTAGTTCCATTGCATGTTAAGTCAAATTTGATGTCATGGTGTTGGGATTGCTGTGAATTTGCAGGAACCATTGTTAATGTAGGTAATTGATTCTTAATTTGGTAGCGTGCATGCAATTGTGAGGGTTATTAAGAAAAACCTACAAAATATCAGTGAAAACCCATTTGGTGCATTGCTTCTTCCATTTGGATCTCCAAAATTGGGGTGTAATATTTGCTCCCTCTCCCTCTCTCTCTCTTGCTGAGAACACAAATACTGTAATAAGCATCTACTTGGCCCATTTAACAGGTTGCTAGTCTCATTGAGGAGCTTGCATCAGCTGCAGCTGCAGAGACCTGTGTCGAGTTTGATTCAGGCATGGTGGAAAGACTCTGTGCTTATTCTAGGGCTGTTGCACATTTTCCAACTGCCGTGAAAGAGGTAATCGTACTTAGTTTTAGAGGTAGTTTCATCTCTAGGCTCTGAGTTTGTTATTTCTAACAACTGTTAATGCAGTTCAAATGGAGAAATGGCTGGTTCTATTCACTCACACAAAAGGCTACAGCCAGCGGCAAGCCAGACCCGTGTCCCTTGCACACAGCTTGGCTGAAGGAACTGAAGATCATCTAGCACATAGGCATTCCCTTCAATCTCAGATACTCGAGTCCTTGGAAATGCAATTGTTTGCATTACTGTTTATTGTAACTTGTACGGAGATATGACCTTAATAACAAGAGAGAAATTAACTACTGGGGAGAAACATTTGTATAAATTGTTTTCAATCCAACTTAGCGATGCCTCGTAAATAGCCGGCCTAGTGCAATCATAAGTTGCCCATCACGATTTGGGGCCTTCCAACAACGATTTGTAGTGTTATCGGGCTTTCCTACAGCGATTTGTAGTATTTTCGGGTTTTCAACGAGCTCCATAATGATTTATAGTGTTATCCGGCTTTTCAACAGGGATTTGTAGTGTCTTCCGTAAATCGCTATAACGATTTATAGTGTTTTTGGATCTCACTATAGCGATTTGTAGTATTTTTGGATTTCACTATAGCGATTTGTAGTGTTTTCTGCAAATCGCTATAGCGATTTATAGTGTTTTTGAATCTCACTATAGCGATTTGTAGTGTCTTCTGCAAATCGCTATAGCGATTTATAGTGTTTTTTAATCTCACTATAGCGATTTGTAGTGTTTTCCGCAAATCGCTATAGCGATTTATAGTGTTATTCAGTAAGCAAATCACTGTAAATCGCTACTCGAATTAGGACTAACTTGTCAGGGCCATATCTCCTTAACTGGAGGTCATATTTCAAATCCGTAAAAAATGGTGTCTTCGTTATTGAGTCTAGTTTATTCTTGTAAATTTTAAGCAATTTCTATTGTCATTTCATTCCCTATTTTAACTAAAAATCAGACCCTTTGTGTTATTTGAGTTGCACAACATCATTCTCGCTTGACATCCACATCTTGATTCTGACATGCTCCCTGTTGGATTTTTCATTGATTTCTTCTAACCTTGCTTGGAACAAACATATGTCTTTCTCACCACGACACATTGTGCATTTTTTGACCACGACACCTGGGACCCGTGTCGGAGGGGAGCCTCTGGACCCCCATCCTGTAAGGGCAAAAACTCTAAATCAGGTTCCACAACGAATCAAGTTGAACGATGCTACCCACGCTGGGAGGATCCCCCAAACCCTTCTCCTGTAAGGGCAAAAACTCTGAATCAGGCTTCACAACGAATCAAGTTGAACGATGTTATCCACGTTGGGAGGAGCCCCCAAACCCTTCTCCTATAAGGGTAAAAACTCTGAATCAGATTCCACAACTCATCAAGTTGAATGATGCTACCCACGCTGGGAGGAGCCCTCAGACCCCCCTTCTGTAAGGGTAAAAACTCTGAATCAGACTCCACAACTCTTCAAGTTGAATGATGCTACCCACGCTTGGAGGAGCCCTCAGACCCCCATTTTCTATAAGGGTAAAAACTTTGAATCAGACTCCACAACTCTTCAAGTTGAATGATGCTACCCACGTTGGGAGGAGCCCCCAGACCCCTCTCCTGTAAGAGTAAAAATTCTGAATCAGGATCTACAACTCATTTAGTTGAATGATGTTACCCATGCTGGGATGAGCCCTCAAACCCTCCTCCTGTAAGGATAAAAACTCTGAATCAGGCTCCATAACAATCAATGTGCAGGTCAGCCGATGCTTGATGGAGCAATGTAAGATCTTCTGTTGGATGTGCATAGAAGCAAAAATAGAAGGGAGAGAGAGTGAGAGGGTTGATGTTCATGACTTCCTCTAGGGGAGATTTCTTTCTCAAATAATCCTGCAGTGCAGAGACTGGGTCTTAAATAATCATCTTCGGGGCACTTAAGTCTTTACAACCACTCCTTTTCAAGAATCGTCATTTTTTTTTGCACCAATAGAAGAGAGGGCACTTAAGTCTTTGCAATCGCATCAAACTCCAACGCTAATTAATGCTGACAAACATGGGGATACGAGACGCACATGCTTACATACGTGGTGCTCTTTGGGACCCCCGAACATGAGATGTAGTTAACTGCCCTGTTGGGAGGGGGGGGGGGGGGACATATAACCTGCTTCGCACAGCTACATAGTGCAGGACCCACATGAAATGATGTCATATGATTGCCTGTCTCAAATAGCCATGACACTTAGACGCTCACTGGATCTCGGATCATACCAGCTGGCCCACGTGGGCTGGTTCCTAACTAGAAGAGTAAAATCCCCAGATTGCCCCCTCGCTCACTAGAAAGACACTCACAAAGCTTTAGTACAGGTGCACACATGAGGAACCAATTATAGGCTGTTAGAAAGAGAACAGACAATCACTTATTGCCTTAACCCTGTAAGTTGTCCCGTAGTGGAGAATGTAAGAGGGCAGGAAATGCATTTCTATGCCAGTAGAAAAAAAAAATCCCTTTTCTATAATAGTCATTACTCAATGCAGAACATAAGAGCAGGAAATTCCTTTTTCTATAATGTTATATAGAATTAGAAAGGAAATGAACACCTAAGACAAAACTCCAACAGGCAACTGAAGCATCAATCAGTGTACATGTCAAGCATCAACATGATAAATGAAGAAGGAACCTGTCAAAATTTGTCTACATAAAAAAAAAAAACATTGCTAGATGCTTTTAGAAATAGGAAGTGCAGTTCTTTTGGGGGTTATGATCATTTCCCTACTCAAAATCATTATGCACCAAGTTTCTCTTTCTCAATTCTCTTAGTTTTGCATTAGCTTGCCATATTGTTCGGTTATTTTGAAGTATCAATTCTTATGCACCTAAGTAATGGAAATTTTGACCCATAAGCTTTGCGCTTATCTGATAGCCCGACTCATGAATATCACCAAGCAGAAGGGATGTCAGGAGTTCAAAACCATGGTGTATTCTCTGGCAAGGGGGACCTAACAAGAAAATAAAATCTAAATCCCTATAAAGTAAGAGCCTTGGACGATCAACATGACTTTCCTTGAATACATACCAAGGTTTTAAAACTTGCCGAGTCAACTCGGTGACTTGGCTCGGCTCGACCCTCCAGCGAGTCAACCCGGCAAGGCAAACTTGGTTTGCGAAGACTCGGCTGCTGACTTGGCCTTACTCGGGCGAGTTCTGGGCACTTTCGTCTTTAAGAAAATTTGAAAGACTTTTTCCTGCTTGTGTAGTTTCTTTAGTAAATGTCAGCTATACATTGATAACATTTAACAACCTATAAGTGTTCATTTTTCAAAGAACAAATAACATAGTAACAATAGGCTTACCAACTTAATATAAAATCACAAAATTAGTAACAGTCTATGGGCAATTTTTTCCAACTGCCATGCTACTACACAATGATTAGAGTGCAATGCCTTTGTTCTAATAAAGCATGTAAAAAAAAAGGTCAAGTTCGGTTACATTCACCATAAAAGATAGAACACCTGATTCCACACCAAAAAATGATTTATCAAAAATGAGGTAGTCCTCAACAAATTGGCTTCTGATTGATCTTTAACAGTAAGTTGCTGACAAATTCAGTCACAAATGCTGGTGACGTTTTGGAAGCATTCATCTTTTGTCACTATCTCTGATTTTCAAATCATCTGTAACAAATGCCAAAACTATTTAAGTTCCCTCACCCTATGTTTCATGTCATAGTTTTCTTCTCTAAGTCGTCGATCTCACGATGGTACCACTTATAATACAAACAATCCACTTTGCAGATTTTATTGACAAGTTTTTTGCTAAGTAATGTGATTATGATTCTTAATTGTCATAAATAAATATTTATTTTGGCTTTTCATTTATCTGGGAATAAGTCTTCAATTTGCAGATATTGCCACCAACCGCTAAAGATTATTTGTAAGAAAATTTGAAAGACTTGTTCCTGCTTGTGTAGTTTCTTTAGTAAATGTGAGATTTGAATTAAGAGCAGTTTTACTTGATGTTATTTTACTTATTAATCAATTAAACTAGTAATTAAGTCATTCTACAAACTTTTATATGTTTAAATGACAATTTATATATTGTCTTTCTTTTAAAATCAAAAGTTAACAAAACCTGGTCCGAGTCACCGAGTTGACCTGCAGAGTCACGAGTCAATAAAGAACGAGTCAAGTGTCGAGTCACTGGGTTTTAAAACCTTGATACATACAACTAAGCTTGAGAGGGGAGGTGAGGAATTAATAAATGCTGCCTAACCCATTTAACTTCATTGATGTTTGAAGCCAAGTTTTGGGGACAAGGGAAGGGTGACAGAAATGGAGAAGATAGTGGATGTGGTCTTTTTTTTTTAACTATATATTCTCAAGAGGATGTAGTTGATAACTCCACTCTCTAAAAGAGATACAAAATTGAGGAACTTGACTTTCTCTCACACTTCTTGATGGAGAGGTCGATCATGTATTATCATGTATTTATATACAAGTAATTCAATACATCTAGAATACTGAATACAAAACACAATTGACGATAATGTTTATCAGAAATTGATGGACTGGCTATCTCAGAACTGTTTTTCACGTTATTTTAGAATTAGGACTTCTCGGACCTTCAGGACTTCCATCGGGTTTCAGAGACTCTGTGAAAACCGAACTCTTGTTTGCATTGATAATCGGTTTTCTTGAGTCCTCATAACACATGACTGGACTCTTTGAGTCTACGTGATCTTTATCATGCCTCTGCAAGCGCAATGGTCCACAACATTGAGCTTGTCCCAAAGAAAGATGAACCATGAGGATGGAAGAGGTTTAGTCAGGCCATCAACAAGTTGATCAGATGAGTGTATGAACTGAACTTGAAGCTGTCCTTTTTGCATATGATCACGGACAAAGTAAAAGTCAATTTCAACATGTTTTGTGCGGGTATGAAAAATTGGATTGGCTGCAAGGTATAAGTCACCAAGATTGTCGCACCATAGAATGGGAGGAGGAGTAGGCTCGCAGCCGAGCTCATGAAGAAGAGACTTAATCCAGAGAATATCAGATGCAGCACAGGCAAGAGACTTAGATTCAGATTCAGTGCTGGAGTGAGCGATCGTTTGTTGCTTGCGAGAAGACCACGAGATTAAGTTGGACCCCAAAAACACAACGAAGCCACTCATGGATTTGCGATCATCGAGGCTGCCAGCCCAATCGACGTCGGAGAAGGCACTGAGCTGACGTGAGGAGGATCGTGAGAGATGCCGACCATGATGTATAGTCACTTTGATGTAACGCAAAATACGCTTAACAGCAAACCAGTGAGAAACTGTGGGTTGATGCATGAATTGACATACTTTATTCACCGCAAAAGCAATAGCAGGCTGCGTGATGATCAGATATTGAAGTCCGCCCACAATGCTGCGGTATAAAGTAAAGTCATGGAAGAGGGGAGCACCATCTTTGAACAACCGAGCACTAGCACTTAGAGGAGTAGAGATGGGCTTGGCATCCACCATGGCAGCACGACGAAGTAAGTTAAGTGCATAAGCACGTTGAAAAAGAAGAAGTCCTGACTAACCATAAAGTACTTCAATTCCAAGAAAATAATTGAGCCGGCCCAGGTCTTTGATGGAGATCAGGCAAGACTGAGCTGTTGAATAGCAATAGTGGAGCTGCTAGTGATTATAATATCATCAACATATACCAATATATATAGAACCAAGCCATGGTCTTGAAGTATGAACGAGGCATTAGAAAGAGAGATGCGAAACCCATGGGACTGAATGTAAGAGTTGAGTCGCTGGTGCCAGGCACGAGGAGCTTGCTTGAGACCATACAGGGTGCGGTCCAACTTGCAGATATATCGTGGAAAGACATGGTCTTCAAAACCTAGAGGTTGTGCCATATAGACCTCTTCAGAAAGAAGTTCATTTAGAAAAACATTATTGAAGTCCAACTGATGAATAGGCCACCTTGATGAAACCACAAGAGCAAGAATGACACGAATGATAGTGGGTTTGATGATGAGACTGAATGTCTCAAAAAAGTCAATACCTTCCTCTTGATGAAAACCCTTAGCAACAAGACGTGTCTTATAACGAGCTACAGAACCATCAGCATGTCGTTTAATGCGAAAGACCCACTTGGAACCAATAATATTATAATAGGGACGAGGAGGAACAAGGTGCCAAGTACGGCTGAGATGAAGGGTGTGAAGTTCCTCTTCTATAGTTGTGCGCCACTTGGGGACACGATTGGCATGTTTGAAAGTAGTAGGTTTGGGGGTAAGAAGCATATAGTTAAAACAAGGGACATAGAGTATTGGGTAGCGGTCAAGACATGAGGTTTAAGAGAGTTAGTAATGGAATGGGTGATTATTGGATGAATATGATCAAGTGGGTGAGTGACAACGGGTTCAAAAAAAGAGGAAGAGGGTATGGGAGAGGATGTGTCAGGGGGGTCTGAGACAGAACTTACAGGAGGAGGGTTAGGTGGAGAAGGAGAAGAGACAAGGGGAACGACTTATGGTGAGGAGGGTAGGGGAAGAGGGTTGGGAGGAGGCAGAACAACAAAAGAGGGAGGACCCCGGGCTGGAGATGAGGAGGAAGAAGAGGGGGTCCGAGAATAGACTTGTCAAAGTAAACATGACAAGAAATATAAACACGATGCTGAGAAGAGTCGAAGCAAAGATAGACTTTATGATGAGAGGGATATCCAAGAAAAATACATGGGAGAGTCTTGGGTTGAAGTTTGCTAGTACGATAGGATGAAGCAGAGGGTAACAGTAGGCCCCAAAGACACAAAGTTGGCTATACTCAAGCAGTTTGCAAAAAAGAAGTTCAAATGGGGTCGTGCGATGAAGGACGAGAGTCAGGAGATGGTTAATAATGTAGACTGTGGTGCGAAATGCATCAACCCAAAAGAAGTCAAACAAAGAAGAGGTGTGTAACAAGCTGAGGCCGATTTCAACAACATGCCGATGTTTGCGCTCAACAAGACTGTTTTGTTCTGGGGTGTGAGGACATGAAAAATGATGAAGAATACCATTATCCTGCAAAAATTGTTCAAACTCACAACTATTAAACTCTCCTCCATTATCAGATTGAAAGGTACGAATGGAGAGCTGAAGTTGCTTTTCAGTAATATGTTTGAAAGACTTAAAACACTCAAAAACTTGAGACTTGGTTTGTAACGAAAAAAGCCATGTAAACTGAGAAAAGTCATCTACTATAAAAAGATAAAAATGAAAACTGTCTCGTGAAGATACTGGGGCCAACCCTCAGACGTTGGCATGTTGAAGTTCTAGAGGAGACGTAGTAGAAGAACTAGATTTACCAAAAGGAAGCTTGTGGGCTTTGCCAATAAGACAACTCTCACATTCTTTTATTTTGTTGTACTTATTAACAAAAATAGAGTGATTAGAATTTAAAAAAGAGACAATCTTTTTATTTGCATGATCAAGACGTTGGTGCCATATATCAAAGGACGCTGCTCTGCTTGCATATGCCGCCACCTGCAATTGACCATCAACCTTGATTGGATAAAGTCCCGTGTTGGATTTCAGTCCTCTGAGGCGAATCTTGCCTGTCTGTCGATCCTTAACACAGAATTCAGAAGTGGTGAATTCAAAAATATAATTATTATCTTCAGTAAACTGACCCATAGATAATAGGTTCTTTGTGATAGCAGGAACATGAAGAACATTCTTTAAGTCAAAAGAAGAGTTGTGAGCTTTTAGAATAAGATTACCGGTATGTGAAATATGAAGCATCTTACCATTACCAATCATGATTTGCTCACACCCTTGATATTGAGATTTCTGAGAGAACTGGTGATCATCCATGGTTAGATGATTTGTATCATCGGTGTCAGGATACCAAAAATCATCAGTGTTTTGCTGGAAAGACATAGTCGAAAAGGCTTTAGGGATATCCTAGCACGTTTTGGCCACATGTTCACGTTTGCCATAATATTAACAAGTAACTACTCCACGATCGCTCTGCGGTTGGGGCACGGTATTATTGTTGGAGAAATTTGGAGATGTACCTCTCCCTTGTCCTCTACTGCGGCCTCGATAGGAACCGCGACTGCGTCCTCTGCCCCTGAATGTGGTGAAAGAAGTTTGCTGTTGTTCTAGAGTTTTAGAAGGCTTGGCATGAGTGAGGAGTACACGACGTTCTTGATTGAGAAGTAGATCATACAAATCTGTAAACGTGTACGTGGTGGTAATTGAAGTAGCAAAACTTTCATATTCAAACGGGAGGCCGTTTAGAGTTATTTACACGAGTTCTTCGTCCTCTACAAGATAGCAGGCGACAGCAAGAGAGTTGGCTAAAAACTTAATATGGTCCAAGTAGGATAACATGTCCATATTTTTAATTTTATAAAAGTGAGGTATTTCTTCAAAAGCATGAGTCTCAAAGGAGATTGCGACATGTATGACTTCTCCAAGAGAAGCTAGGCTTCACGGGCCATTTTAGTTCTTATGATTTGCCCGAGAACAACTTTAAAAATAGTTACTTTAATCCAACTGAGGGCCAGCCGGTCAGAACAAATGCAAATAGGATAATTCGAATTTTCGGTCTTACCTCCTTCTTTAGTAATGAGGGGATCTGGTTAGAGACAAGATCTATCAACAAACTTGAGAAAATCCTGACTTATCATCGTAGATTCAAGTTGTGATATCCATGGCAGGTAATTGTCTTGATTTAATTTTATCGAGACTAGGTTGGCGATAGTATTTCATTGAGTCATGGAAGACGATGACACAGCTATTGGAAGCTCGTTGGAGATGAATGGCTGTGATACCATGAAAGAGATATACAAAATTAAGGATCTTGACTTTCTCTCACACTTCTTGATGGAGAGGTCGATCACGTATTATCATGTATTTATATACAAGTAATTCGATACATCTAGAATACTGAATACAAAACACAATTGACGATAACGTTTATCAGAAATTGGTGGAGTGGCTATCTCAGAACTGCTTTTCACGTTACTTTAGAATCAGGACTTCTCAGACCTTCAGGACTTTTATCGGGTTCCAGAGACTGTGAAAACCGAACTCTTGTTTGCATTGATAATCGGTTTTCTTGAGTCCTCAACACACACGACTGGTCTCTTTTGAGTCTACGTGATCTTTATCAGTCTCATCACCCATTTTCTTCTCCACTCCCATCAACCCTCTCATCTTCTCTCCAACACAGGCTTCCAAACAGAGCCTTACAGTGGATCTAGTGATCGAATTGGGTACCTTCAAGGTATTCAGCCACCCAAATGGCAACATGCATCCTGCTGCCAGCCAAACACTGCGAAAATTGCTTGAGTGTTAAGAGCTTTCTGTAAAAAATCACCATTAACCCAGAACATGGGGCACAGGCAGGTGTGTGTAGAGTGGGTGGGGGAGGGCAGGAGAATTTTTGGGCGGCTGAGTAATCGGTCTGATTGCTACGTTTACAATCTAACTGGATAAGGAGCTAAAGCATTTCCCATGATCAGGCACGGAGCCACGTTGTGGGTAGGGTGGGCACGTGCCCACCCTGACCCAAAAAAACCCTCTAAAGGAGTAATGGGTCAGGGGGCATGCCCTGACCCGAAACTTAGGTGACCTGGACTGCAGGTGAGCAGTGCCTCAGGTCAAGGTAGGCACTACTTGTATCTGACCCAATCAGGGTGACCTTGAGCCGCCAGTACTCTCTCTCTCTCTCTCTCTCTCTCTCTCTCTCTCTCTACTCTGTGTGCCCTAACTCCACAACCACAAGGCACAGGTCACAAGCCCATCGGCCATGGGCCACCATCCACAACCCACCTCACTCGAAGTTTTGAAAGACTCTAGCCATCGCCGCTGGTCCGGACGCAGCCTCCAGCACACCACGCACATCGTTGTCGCAGTGCTCACATGACCATGTCTTCTCTCTCATTCCTGCTTAGGTCGGTGCCCTACGTTTGGCCCTTCGCCATTTGATTTCTTCTTCTTTTTCACATGACTTTTTTTAGGATTAGAGTTATTTTGTAATTAATATTTAATTAGTTTTTTATTATGATTTTTCAATTACCATATGAAATTAAAAATGTTGTTTATTAGGACTAGGTTTTTGGGTTTTTGATTTATTTTTTTCTCAATTAACATTTAGGTTTTTAATGAGATCGGATAGTAATTAGTTATGTATGTATATTTTAATCAACATTAGACATAATCCACATGCTTGATTTTAGTTAAAAAATTGGGGGTTTTGTTATTTTTTTTGTTTCAATTAGCTTATGTATGAAAACTATGACTGATGTTTACAAGGATTGAAGTTTTTATTTATTTATTTATTTATCTATTAAATACCATGATTATTTAATTAAGTTTTAGAGTTTTTTAAGTTTTTTTTTTAATAATATTTATTTTTATTTTTAAAAATGAAAATATTAATTTAGATACTTTTATATTTTTAATTAATATTAAACATGATTCTACATGCTTGATAATCATAAATGCATAATTGATGATGTGAGGATTAGGGTTTTGATTTTGTATTTTTTTATATGACATGAATTTTGGATTGTGCTTTTAGGGTGCTGTGTATTTTTTATTTTAATTAGCATTAAACATGAATAATGAATACTTGACTTTGTTTAGAACTTAAAATTTTAAGATTTTTTTTTGTTTCAGTTTGCATAGATGAGAATTTTAGTTTTTTTTTTTATTTCAATTAACATGTATTTGTTTTTCCAAATAGCAATAATCATGATTTCATCTTTGATTTCTGTTATGGTTTGATGTTTTTGTGTTTTTTTTTAATTTATTTTAGTATTCCATATATGTATACTGTTATAGAAATTATTTTTTATTTTTTCTGTGCATTTATGCCCATCCTAGTTTAAATTCCTGCGGATGTTATTCCTTGGTCATTGGTCATATGGCATTGCTTCTTTCCATAAATTATTAACAGTCTATTGTCCTTTAATTTATCATAAAAAGAACTGACTTTGCTCGTACCCCAAAGCACTGGCTTTGCCACACGATCAAAATTAGATTTTCCTTTTTATTTTTTCATTGTCGGAGAAGGCTTGCGCATGATCTGGTTTAAGTTACACTGCATTGTCATCTCCTGACATTTCTTGGGCCTCTGAAACTTTCTTTTCATGCAAAACTCCAAAAAACTACGCATTTCTTCTAGTTCCACTGTTGAGTGGAAGCAAAGCAACAAAAAAGAATGCTACTATGTAGCAAGAATATCTCAAAGAAATAGCAAACCGGTGTTTTTTCCCTTTGATTTTGGGTTTTTTTCCCAATTCACAGAAACAATCAACCAATGGTCCTTACTCCTGAATTTTTTGCGTCTCAAAGCTCTTTTTCTTATCTCTCTTATTACATGAAAGAAGAAATGCTTTGCTGCCCCTCATGGATTAATCACATCTCCACAGGACAAGATTAGGGACTCTACAAAGGCGTCACTGTACTCATCCAGGCATTGAACATTTTTCAATTCTCCAAGGATTCCATCAACATCATCAAAAAACCCGTGGCTGTAGCTAGCAGAATCCTGGCACTCAAAATAGGTCTGAATATCATCTAGGAAATTACATGGCCACAGTTCATCGGATTCTGGCAGCACCTCTCCGCAGTCAGCTGAAGTCCTCTCAAAACCCTCTTTGAGTTTTGAGGATTGCAGAAGGAGCCCAATTGCAGAAGAGGCAGCCGTGTCAGTTCTTAGTTTCTGCTGATGGAAGCCTGACACTGCGTCTTCATGGATGCCGGATGACTGATCCATTGGTGGCAATTGAATACTAGCTTCATTATCACTTATGGTGGTAGTGCTGTTGATCATGTCATTCTTGATGATAATGCTGTTGTTGTTGGTGGTAGTAATGTTGTTGGCACAACCAGAAGCAGCATCATTCGGTTTGAGCCACTTGATATAGCGACTCAGATCAAAGTTGGTGACCGCATTTCGGCCTCGATATTCAATGGCTGCCATGTCATAGGCTGTCGCCGCCTCCTCTTGTGTTGCTGACCAGTAATGAGGAAAATTGAGGATCATTGATGGAGAACAGCAATAATTGCAACAAGAAAAGTACAGTCCAATAAAATCTACAGTTGGGGTTCACACAAAGTGTTTGGTGAGGAATTTAAGGGGTGCAAAATGCTGTTGGTTACTTTGAGGAGTTGGGAAAATTTTAGGTGGGGGTAGGAGAGTACCAAATGTTCCTAAATACAGGTATTTGTTGCCAAAGACTCGGCCAATTCGCGCCTCCCATCGTCCATTTTGATGATGCCTGGAGAATTAAATGAGAAAAAATTAGACAATGACAGGGAAACTGAATTTTCATGATCCCACTTATGTTGACTGTCATCCATCTTTGAGGCTGACGGTACCTCGGTTGAGATGTTGAAGGGTAAGCTCTAGATCACCGATTCACCACTAAGATCAAAATGGCCTGGAGAGTTAAACTTTCCTCCTATATATTTCCCAAAAGAATTAGAGAACGACAGGGAAACTAAATTTTCATGACCCTACTTATGTCAAGTGTCATCCATGACAGCTGCTTGGCTAACAAGTTGAAGGGTAAGCTTTAGTTCACCAGCAAGACCAAAATGGCCTGGGTAGTTGAACTTTCCTCCTGTATATATTTTCCAAAAGAACTAGAAAATGACAGGGAAAGTGAATTTTCGTAACCCCACTTTTGTTGAGTATCATTCATGACAGATACTCGGTCAACATGTTGAACGGTAAGCTTTAGTTAACTACCAAGACCAAAATGGCTGGGATAGTTGAACTTTCCTCTATGTTTTTCCACTGCAAGCAGTGCTTGAATTCCATTGAAAATCAACTTTTTCTGAAACTTTTGCCTTCAAGTAGAAAATTGAAAATGGAAGGATTTTCAAATTTTCTATGGCATGCAATGATATTGTTCAATGCTAATTAAAATCCATCCTTCAAATTCTAGATTGAGATACTACTATCGTTAGGAAATTAACACAAAAAAAATAGAATTGTCTCATCCAAAATGCAAGTTTAAAGGGGTCTTTACTGACCTTGCAACTCCTCGATATTTAGATACTCCTCTGGAGAAACCACTACTTTTCCTGTTTAAGTAGCATGGTTAATCTGGCAAATCTCCTGTGCGTCTATCTATATAACTTGTTTCAAAAGTATATGTATATAACTATTACCTTCTCAGTGATCCAATATATTCTTCCTTTGAGAAACCTTCCATCTCCTTAAGTTCATCATTGTAAGTGGATATCTAGTAAATAAAACAAAATCCAATAAGAACTGGTTTTATTCTCTTAACAGATTGATTGATGGAAATTTCAAGTATAAAAAAGAAAAAAAAAATAGTTCTAAAACAGAGCATGCCCCATTGTACTGACCGGAAAATTAAGCAGCGTGTCATGCCCCCAGTACTTCAATGCTGCAAGGTCATAAGCACGAGCTGCCGCTTCTTCATCATCATAAGCACCTATAACCACCCAATATTTCATAAAGCAAATGGATTACAAGGAACAAAAGCACCAAGCAAACCAAATAAAGTTTGAATTGAAAAGGATGGAAGCAGCTATTAAATACTCACCTAGATAGACTGCAACACCAAGTAACATTTGAAGGACATCCCAATAAAGAGATTATGTTAAAGAAAGAAATTAGTTGCAGAATAAGTTGAGGTCCCAAAAGAAAAAGAAGAATGGGAATCCATTAAATGAAAAAAAATAGAAGCTGGAGAAAATTTTCACACCAACCTTGTCGTCCTTTCTTATTCTGAGATTTATTCCAACAATCCTTGTCCCACAGATGCGCTTCGTACCGGCCGGTCCAGCGATGCCTGAAAATGGCAGGTTCTCAAATCAAGACTGTACTTTCATCTCCACTAAAATAGAAAAAAAAACAAAGAAACAAAAATTGTACCCTTAAACCAGCCATCCATGCCCAAGGCAGGGTAGAACACAATTCTTCAAAATTTTGCAGTTATTAGTGATGAAGAAATGAACTAACAAGCATGATCAACCAAACTTCATTAAACAAAACATGTTCTACTGCTAACTTAACAAAAGCTATGCATCATTAAAAAAAAAAAAAGAGAACATATAAATGGAAGAAAAGATAATTAAAACATGAAATTGTACTCAAAACTCGAATAGATTTCAATGAGATGTGATTTACATCAAATGAAACATCAACAAGTTCATGAATTGCACTTTTTCTTTTTTCTTTTTGGAGACTTCATCTGTTTCTATCAAACATAAAACAAGTTCAGTTGTCAGCAGCTGCACCCACTAAGATGGGAGGTTTTTCAAGTTACATGAATTGAAAATCAAGAAGCCCAAAAAGTTGAACAATGGAAGAAGATGAAGCACCTGGTGACACCCCGGAAAGCGGAGCTCTTCTGAGAAGGACAATCCCTTGGCACAGACTTCCTGGTTCTCTTGGGCTTCATAGTGGGCTTGCTGTTTCTTTGCTGATTCTGATTCTCTTGCTGTTGAGATGAGCTTTTGGTCATGGTTTCCCGAGTCTTGGAAGTGGCAGACAAAAAAATAAAGAAACAGAGGTGGGGGAGACCGAGTCTATGCTTTCTTCCAACGTTCTTCACAAGGGCTGTGAGGATTCAATAAGGACAGAGGTACGGGCCTTGAGTTGCATGTTCTTATTGGGAGGAAGAATCTCTCTCTCTCTCTCTCTCTGCATAAGCTTGCAAGCATTTCCCACCATTTATTATGCACCTATTTGTATGATAAATCTAGCCGCCCCAACTCCAAAATCAAGCAGGGGGTTTCTATCGAGGCCACGAACATGGAGGGGCCCGTGTTTTCGCAATGTCCCATGAACAGTCATTTTCATATGAGAAGGAGGAATAGGCGAACCAGACCTCTACAGGAACTGGCGGCTACTGTGACCCGCTGTGGAGCCCACACCCTGATTGTCAAGTTTTTTTTTTTTTTGTATGAACATCCTTTTATAGACAAGGAAAACGTGTAGCTCACGGGCAATTCAAATGTTTCTACAAGGGCGTGTTTTTTATATGGATAATAAAGAATACAATTTGCTAAGTTGTTTGTATATACAAACAATTCCTACCAGACTTATGTACATAGAGAATGCGTTCGACCAGCCCCTTGATTCCAGTCTCATATGAACCGTCCGATCTGCTGATTGGATTGTTCACGCAAAACTTGTTCAATTGAATTTAAATGTTGTTTTTTGGAATTTTTAGAGAAAAAAAATGAAAAAGATACCGCCCTTGGGACCTCCTCGGACCGAGCTCCCTAGATGATGCTTCTCATCGGAACCCACTCACCGACCGCCCCTCTCACTCTCTCATCCTCCCTCTTTCCCCTCTCTCTCTCTCTCTCTATCATCTTTCCTCTTTTCCTTCTCTTTCCTCATCAACTCAGGTCAACGGACTACCATCCTCTTCTACCTCTGTCCCGCGATGTGACTCCTTCCCTTTTATTTTTTCCTCTTTGTTCTTGATTTTTTTTCTGTGTTTTCTTTTGTCTTTCTGAGACTAGTAATAAATCAATTTTTTTATTTATTTATTTTGATCTCATCCTCTCTAGGTTGTTGTTTTCCGACTGTTTTGTGAGACTTTTGTTTGTTTAAACTGAAAATCGGTGGCAGAAACTAAGAGGAAGGAGAAGGTGAGAGAAAAAAAAAGAAAAAGAGGAATCAAACTCTTGGATTGCAGGGTCAATCTGATAGGAATCAACTCATGTATTGCACTTTTTTTGACAAAAAAATGCTTTAATTCCAAAAGAGGCATATGGGTTAACTCGGGTACCCATTTTTTCGTTTTCCCAAAACGAGGGACTGATCGAACGTACTTCTTATATATATATATACTTACATCAACCTGATTTGGCTGCTTGATCCATACATAATTGACAGAAACTTGATTTTTTAAATATGGGGTGCGTCCCTTAAAGTCTTTAGTGGCGCTTCAAAAGTGCCTTTTTAATGCTTTTACGCATTTTTTTGGCCATTTTTGCACGCTGACTGTCCATCGTTTGCGTGCGATGGACAGAGCTTGATTAAGCATGGGTTAAGCAGTTATTGATCAAGCAACTACAAATTTTATATATATATATATATATATATATAGTGAATAGAATATGAGAACTAATGTCTAAACTACAATTTTCATAAATTTTTTATTTTTTATCCTTGAATCTAGCTGTACGGATATAATCTACATGCTTGGTTTTATAAGAACCTACTCTTGAATCATTTGATTTTTTATGCATAAACGAGATTTAAGGCTTTACAATCAATGGCTCATAGTCTCCATAAATATTCAATCAATCAAAAATTACATTTTTTTTCATGAAAAATACATGGCCCAATAGCTGATTCCTGGTAAATTTACCCTGCCAAGCACATCCACATGATTACTATTGAATATATATATATATATATATATATATATAATTGTATTTTTTCAACAATACTTTATCCACCATGATCAATAAAGGCAGCTCATAAATATCAACAAGCTGGGCCATCACTAAATCAAAACCTACAAGTATGCCGCATTTGCCCCAAACGACAAGCTAGGTGCATACTTTGGTAGGCAAGGTATAACATGGGGTTTATGCCATTGAGCTCAATGAGCGAGGCAGTTTCTCCGGTTGTCCAAAAAACATATTCATTTATATATGTTTAATATAATTTTATATATGTTGATATTTTTGCACAATTTTCTTGAAAAAAGCAGAATTTTCAAAATACTAAAAGATTTTCTCGAGAACGAGATTTGTGACATTGGTTCGAGTTATGTATAATTGGAACCGATCAAGAATGAATGTACTTTAATGTTCTGTAACCCGGCTAAAGCAGAGTCTCCGCCAGGCATTTATTCAACCAAAACACATAATTAGAATCAAGTTGAGCTCAATGGACTCATACAGCCCTAGCGGGGGATCAGAGGGTTACGAAAGGAGAGATCGATTAACATTTTCAAGATTGAGTTTTTGATTGAGCACATATGGATTAAGCAGCTACAGGTAGGGTAGGATGGTCCAAACCTCTTGAAAGTTTTTAATTGCTAAATATTATATATTCAATTAAACATTTAAAGACGATAAACTTAGAATCATTATGCATTGCACTTTAGTAATCTAAACTTTAATTCATTTTTTATATATACTTCCTACTGCCCTTTTGGGTGAAAATTGTCGGATTGAAGTGAATCTCAGAATAATTCTTGAGAACTCGTTGAATTTGATACATGTTGAATATGATATATCATTATTGTTTTTTTTTTTGTTTAGACTTAAAATGTTTGATTTGCATCCATATTTTTTTTATATTCAAATTTTGACATTATTTATAAGAGTAATTAAGCTTCTAGTTTGTTAGCACATAATCTTCTTAAAAAAAAGTTGATTCTATTAATTTATGTATTTTTTAATGATGGGTAATTAGGTCTAGATTACTGATCATATCAAGACCCAAGCTGAAAACAAAATCCATTAAGACTAGAACCGTTATGATGAAAACTCGTTAACCTATAGTCATACCCAGACCTGAACCCGACCCGAATCAAATGGGTCTCCTAAAGAGCCAACCAGTTTGTACCCAACCAAATGTATCCCGGAACCCGTTAACCCAGATGGCTCCACAATTTCTAGCTGTATCCAAACCAGAATTAGATTGGGTAGGGTTTTGGTCTTACTTTTAGACCCAAATAAAAAATGGGTGTGATAAGACCTGACCCATTTATACCCCTACTTGTGGGTAAAGAACTGCTAGTTGGAACTCATAGTGAGGTTATTTTGACCAAATCTAACCCCATGTATGTGCTCAACATGTTCAAAATAGTATGAACTGAGTTTTGGATCATATTCCTTTGATGAAAAGTATGAATTTCTAAGAGAGAAAAATTTGGTACATTGTAGGTCATAGATTTTTCAACCCTTGTAAAATCTTATTCATTCATTAGAATAACATGGGCCAAGCATCCATTTTCTGCTAACCCAAACATATATATCATGTCTGGAGGGTCAAATGTAGGGGTGGCAAAACCTGACACCACCCGCCAACCCGCCTCTTAGGCGTGTTCGGGTTTGAATTAAACTAACCTGTTTAATAAACGGGTTGACCCGCCTAACCCCTTTATTAAACGAATCGGGTTCGTGTTAGGGGTATGCCAACCCGGCTGACCCGTTTAATAAACGGGTTAGGCGGGTGGGTCGATGCGTTTACCCAAACCCGACCCACCAACCCGTTTACCCGACCCACCCGCCAACCCAACCCACCAACCCGCCCGCTAACCCGCCAACCAGTTTACCCGACCCAACCCGTTTATTAAACGGGTTGGCGGGTCGTGTCGGGTTGAGTTATGCTGACCCGCCAACCCGACCCCATTGCCACCCCTAGTCAAATGTGAAAAAAATATCAAAATATTAAAAATATTATAGTTTTTTATTAGGGGTTTCCTTATACATAAGGTAGCAAACATTATATATATACAATTGAGCATAAAAGTGGATGTGCAATCGTCGAACGCGCATCCGGCATCAGTTTAAGGGAATTAGCAGTAGTCATGATTGTCGCTAATTTGCTGGGGAAAAATGATGCCTGCCACTGATCGCACACGCGATCAGCAGCGATCTGAAGACAGTTGACAAAATGTTTGTTCATTGTTACTCTCTCTCTCTCTCTCTCTCTCTCTATATATATATATATATATATATATATATATATATAGTTTATCCTTTAGTACAGCCGATTGTAGAATATCATTATGCAAGTTATTTTGACTCAATCTAACCTCTTGGATGTGTTCTTCATGCTAGATTTAGTGGGGAATGAACCTTTCACCCCGTTATTTCGATGAAAAAACAGTGCATTTACAATTGTTTTTTGCATTGTCAGGAAAACCTGTACACAGGCCAGATTTAGGCAATTAAAAAGCCAGTTCCTACTAAAAACATGTAGATCATAGCTTGGAGCTTTGGAACAAAAACATAAAAATAATAAAAATGGTGTTGGATAAGCCATTTGTATGAATGGTTGCAACAGCTTTTAGCCAAAGAAATAACCACTTAGTCATGCCCACCTGACCTGACCTGACCTTGCAAATGAGTTGGAAATCATAGCGGGGGGCTCCGTTCGGAAACGTCACCTTGTGTTGTTGGGACGTTGCAAGTTCGAATCTTAATGGTATCATTGTATAATTGGTAGGGATCTGACTCCCACTTGCATTTAAAAAAAAAAAAA
This sequence comes from Nuphar pumila, assembly GCF_984573655.1. Taxonomy (NCBI): domain Eukaryota; kingdom Viridiplantae; phylum Streptophyta; class Magnoliopsida; order Nymphaeales; family Nymphaeaceae; genus Nuphar; species Nuphar pumila. The sequence continues at coordinate 135,316,355 of NC_143253.1, forward strand.
TTTGTTGTAATCAAACCTTATAAATGCATTCCACATTGTCGAGCTAGCTCTTGGATCACGTTTTTTCAACTGAAAAGCACGATTTTTATGAGTTCGTAAATTGTAGGCCATTGATTGATTTTTTAAAGCTCATAAGTTCACACTTACAAATTGTAATAAGACGATCCAAACCATGTACGACACATCCAAAAGGCTAATTCCACGAAAAACAATAAAAAAAACAAAGAATAAAAAAGGTCAGGACACCTTACCAAATCTTAACCCATATCTAAAAACATGGTCTCTAACCAAAAGTGGTTGGGCCCATCTTAATTATCATCTACATGTTTTCGAGACAAAATCGAATTAGGTAAAATTCACATCTCACAAAATGCGTGGGCTGCTGCACCCGTCCTCCACACATGTATCGCTCACAACCAGTGAGCTGTGGCTAATGCTTGTGGACTGCCGAAGGGGTTTTTCATATTTTTTTTAAATCTGACCGTATATAAATGTGTTCTGCATGCTCGAATTTTATAGGAACAATCTCTTGGATCATCTGATACCAACACGTGGATAAGTTTTTATAAGGTTTGAAAATCAACAGTATATTAATTTTCATAAATATTCAAGCTAAAAATGAACATTTTCTCATTAAAAAAACACAATCCAATTGTCATTTTCTAGAAAATCAAACTGAATGCATCTCCATGGTCAAATATGTGGTGAACACCCCGAAAACTTCTTTTCGTTCATGGTAAGCTCCTAAGTTTAGTAGGCACACAATCACCAATATATATATATATATATATATATATATATATATATATATATATATATATATATATATATATATATATATATATATGATTTGGTAGATAGAATCACACCAATGCATTCAGGTCACCCGATACATTATAGGTGTTTTCAGCATGGTTTCTTTGCTAGCAATTACACCTTTTTTTTATGGATTTATAACATGAAAAAGCCGCACTCGATAAGAAGAACTAATCATGTTGGCTCACCCTGCCTGTTGATATAAATTTTGTGGAGGGAAAGGATTGACTTACCCGGATTTTGCTAAAAAATCTTTTAGAAATGTGTGAGAATGTCGTATACGAGTCTTGACAGTCATTTGCCCTGGAGAAAGGAAAATTCTAGACAAGTTTTATGATATTCGTCGCGTATTCATGTATGCAAATAAAAATCAAATATATAAGCACCAACCAAAAGATTAATTAAAATTGAAATAAGCAGATTAGGAATGAAAAATATATTTTTTGGACTTGAGGGTTCATTTAGTTCTTTTTAGGTTCATTTTAGTCTGTCAACACCTCTGCGTAGGTACGAGAGTTCTTCAATGGCATCGGGACAGATTATAGGTACGGCTTGGACAAATTTTTTTGGTAAGACCAACACTCAAGTATGTGATTTTCAGATGACCGGACTATATGAGCGAGTCCTTATTTATAGAATTCAGCATAGAATACATGGATATAAGATTTTTTGGGTTTTAATCCAACCCAAATAGATCTATTCTTATCTTTATGAAAGATAAGACTCATCCAAGAAGAGTTCTACTTAGGATAAGACTTTAGATAAGACATGATTTAAGATTATTCTAATTCTTTGGGCTTTAAAGAGACAAGAATAATCTTTTGGGTAGTTTTTATCCAAATGACATGTGTGCATAGGGTTTCTAGAAGTTTTCTATAGATTGGATAATGAAATTTCGGATCTACATTATTAAATCGGGTCGTATTTCATATTTATTATAACAAGATAACTTGTTTTGGTCATAACTTTCTATCCAAATATCAGATTGAGACACCGTTTGGTGCATTGGAAAGCTAACATTCTTAACTTTAATTTATATTTTAAGTGTAAAACTAAAGTCATTAACTTTTTATGATAAATAATATACTCAAATTATGACCTACTTGAAAATAGGATTTTCATTAAACAAGTTACATTATTTTTGCCACAACTTTCTACTCTAATATTGTATTGACCTGATTTTTAGCTTGTTAGAAAGTTAAGATCCATTAGTTTATTTGACATTTTGGATAAAAGTCTGAAGGATACCTTTTTAGAGTTAGGGCATGAGATTCTGAGATCAAATCCTTCATTCGATTAACCATAGACCTCCATCTGTTTATGAATTCATGAACAATCTCTCCTCTCTTCTGTTGCAGGTCATACAATTAGTTAATGGTTGAGAGAACTTCTAAATTGAAGCAAAAATGGTTCATAAATAGATTTATAATTTGTTTGAATTTTTGGATCTACTGAAGGTTCAGGGTAGCAAACCATTTTAGTACCTCTCCCTCTAGACTTCTGAAGAACCAATTGATCAACCTCTTATCATCGTTCCAATATTTGTCTACATTTTCCATGAATAGGGACACATGTGGCAATGTCTCTTTTACTACTGAACTTCAAGAACTTAGAGAGAGTTTTATCATCATTTTTATCACACCACAACAAGGATAAGGGACAATAGCGATGACTTTTCTCTCTGCTATTACCCTATTTATAGTTGTTATAGGTTTATAATAACGACAAAAAATGATTGCCAATTTTTTTGCCTCCATTGAGTAATAATGGTGACATTTATAGATCATCATTAATGTGTGATCTAACACTAGCAAAGAATCTTGTTAAAATTAAGAACACCAATAACAGTGACCCACCCTATAGCAGCAACATTTTTGTATCACCTTTATAGCCTATAACAGGGAGAATTAATTCACTGTTATAGTCGATAAAGGCGAGAAGTCTTGGTTATAGGCTATGAATACAATAATTAAGTTATTGTTATAGGTTGTAATGGCAACATAGGGTTAAGGCCGATAATAGTGGCATAGGAATGTCATCATTACAGGCCTTAAACCTGCAAAAAGTAATATTTTATATTAGTTTTAATTTTTTTAAATTATATATGGAATGTCGGTTTAGTAAGCAACGAAGTAGTGATGGGAGTGTAGTGAAGCTTGGTGAGCAAGAAATACCGGTGAATGATTATTTCAAATATTTGGGATCCATCATTCAAAAGTATGGAGAAATTGATGGAGATGTAAAGCATAGGATAAAGGTTGGGTGGATGAAATGGAAAAGTGCAACTGGAGTGTTGTGCGATCGTAGAATGCCATTGCGGTTGAAGGGAAAGTTTTATAGGACGACTATTAGACCCGCTTTACTATATGGTACAGAATGTTGGGCTGCCAAGAGACATCATATTCAAAAAATGAGTGTAGCTGAGATGTGGATGCTTAGATGGATGTGTGGAAATACAATAAAAGATAAGATTCGGAACGAGGAGATACGTAAGAAGGTAGGTGTTGCACCCATTGAAAATAAGATGCGAGAGAATCATTTACGGTGGTTTGGACATATTCGGCGAAGGCCTAATGATGCTCCTGTTAGAAGGTTGGAGAAATGGGAAAATATATTAGTTAAAAGAGGTCGGGGTAGGCCTAGGAAGACTTGGATGGAGATGATAGGAAAGGATATGAATGCTTTGAACCTCACCGAGGACATGGCATTGGATAGAAATGATTGGAGGAAAAGGATTCATGTGGAAGACCCAAAATGAATTTCTTTTTTGGTTCATATCGCTGACCCCAATTGTTTTGAGATGAAGGCGTAGTTGTTGTTGTTATATTAAATAAAATGACAAATACAATTCAAATATACACTTGAAACATCCTCAAACATACATCCAATCAAATATAAATATACACTTCAAACATCAATTAAAATATAAACATATACTAGTGTTTATACATCTTGAAACATACATTCAAATATAAACATACACTTCTTCAACGTCTTCAATTCAACCCCTGCAAACATTCTACTTTAAAAATATATTCAAATACAAACATACACTTCAAAAAATAAACACAATTCAAAAAATAAACATGCATTCTCTCCGCTCCCTCCTTACATCCTCTCTAAACCAGAAATAAACACACTTCAAGAATGAGTGCAATCTGATAATTCAAAAAAAAATTGTAAAAAGAAACAATTATGATAAATTAATAATGATGATAATTGTATAAGAATTTAGTTTGATAACTTATAAATGATTTAATCACATTACGATTGAAGACTCGATAATGCTTTCGCCTTTTCTTGCACTTTCATGAGAATATGGAAAAACATAAAGATAACATTAACAAAACATGTTTTCACATTCAAGAGAATATCAACTTCAATTCAATATATATATATATATATATATATATATATATATATATATATATAATCAATTTTACACTAACTACAACATGTCATTATGGTAAAACTTAATACAAGCCAAAAAAACAAACAAACACGTGTCCTTATAACATAACATGATATACAAAACTATAACATATTCACCCAACAAAAAGACATCTGGAGGTTTTATCTATGAGAAAATAAGAGAGATCTAGGATGGTGGTTTCTATCTGAGAGAATCTATGAAGGTTTGCATCTGCTCTTTGAACTTTCTAGTTTCTTCTTTTTCTTGCTCTCAATCTTCTCTCCCGCTCTCGTTCTTCTCTTTCTCGCTCTCATTGAACTTGGTTCATCCTTTGTTCTTTTTTTAATTGTTGGATCTTCGACTATATCGCTTTTAGCTGAGAAGATAGCTCTGAAATGTGGGTTTTGCCTTTGAATGAAATGACAAATGCACTCATTCCTCTCACATATTTAGACCGCTCTTCGAGGACTTTGGCAACGACATCTTGCTGCAATATTGATGGACCTCCTTATGAAAAATATATTTCATTACTTTTAATCTCCATAGAGTGAAACTTGTTCTGCATGACATTAATATTTGGTTACTAGTGACTAATTATAATATACAAAATAGAATGAATGAAGGTGGCTTCTGCTTTACTACTACAAAGTGTAAGCTACTTACAATGGTGCCTTCTGCTTCGCTGCAGATGAATATCGTGCGATCTGAATGCATATGAGTCTCTTTGTAGAATGCACTCATTGTCAGTTTGTGTCCTTCCATTTCAGTCTATAAATAACAAGTTTAGAATCTATTAAATCAAACATATCTACCATTACTCCTATATAAAAAAAATAAACTTAGAGAATAAAAAACTTACCCTTGTATGAAACCTCTGGATGTATAAAGACGATCCATTGATATGTTGGACCGTCTATTTTGCTCTATTCTTAAATTTTTCTCTGATGTCTTTTGTTAACCAAAAAAAGATCAATTAGTTCACAAAAATCTAAAAATTTGAACATTTATTTACTTGTGAATATATATCCAATCTTTTCCATCCAATAGTCTCCGGTGAAAAAGTTATAAATCCCTTTTCACACTTCAGAGTCGACTCCTTTGAGAGAATGTTTTCTTGCTTCATCGTGGTTTTTAAGGCTTCTCAAAAAACTTGTGTAGGATTTTTTACTGCTATACAAAGCACAAACAATGAAGAAGGAAACATGCAAAAAAATCTTCTGAAAGCAAATCACCACACAAAACTCAAAAAAAGAAATACATGGAATAACATAGGAGAAAAGGTCACAACTCCCAACATCTAGATGTGTGTGCAAACAAACAAAAAGCAATAACAAGAGCACATGACAAACAACCAATGGAAGAAAAATGAAAAACGTTGTTGTCAACCTAGGTATCACAAGGGAGTCATAACATAAATTAAGTAGCTGCAGAAAATAAAACTAAAAACATGTGAAAACCCTTAAGGCAAGGAGAAAAATACTAGAAAAACAACAAAACCACAATCCTAAAGAACAAAAAGCCACCTACATTACAGAGACCCTTCACATTATAGAAATGTTAATTTATAATCATAGGAAAAAAAATACATGGCATTGACAAGCTAAATCAACTTAATCTAAAGACCTCAACACTCAAGTTTGGCTGCTTTTGACCTATGGTGCCTTTGGATTTGACAGAATTAGTATTTCTGGAATCCAATTACAACAAATTCTACTGGTCTTTTGGCAATTCAGAAATCATTGGAATTGAAAATTGAAATCCAATCCATTGAATTCCTTAATTCAAACGTACCCAACCCTCAACTAATTAATAAACAATTACGATGCCAACACACAACTACCAATCTCTTTTGAAATTTTCAAAAATTGTATTCTCTGTAGGTTACATTTAGTAATTTAAAAACATAAAAGAAGGTCAAAATTTAATGTGTAGAAAAAAGGGCAATGTTCTTAGATTTTGCTGATAAAAATACAAATATTACAACAAATTCATTATACAATCATTTAGAAGATAATAGTGTGATGTATCTAAAATGAATAAATATTCTATTGTAATCAAGGTATAAACTATAGGGTAAAAGTCACCTTCATATATATATATATATATATATATATATATATATATATTCAACTTCTTGTAAATGGAACCCTGTAAATGTCATCTACATAGCTCCTTCAGTAGAAAAATGGGTTTTGAATCATGTGATTCTAATATGAAAGCAGGTTTTCTAACAACTTGCACCCATCATTTATAGCTCAGTAGTTATGTACCTTAATTAGTACAAAATAATCTTCTTTTAAAAAATATCACATAATATTAAACAATTTAAAATAGACAACAAAATGCCGCATTTTCACAAATATTGTAACAATTGGCCACTATGACATCTACCCCAACTCAGTCAGCCAGAGTGCCTCATTAGTCAACTCCATCTTGCCCTGAAATAGGCTGGCCATCTTGGCCTATCCAGTAGAACAGAGCCTCATACCTACACAAACTATTCATGCATTTTAGAAAATACCAAAACAAGGCACATCATATAATCAGCCCTCTATTTCTCTAAATATGGTCAGGAAGCAATAGCATTATTAGAGGGTTCTACTACATGATTGGAAGAGTCAAAACCCGCTAGCCCTAAAAAACCACAGACAATAAAAGGATGAAACAAAACCCAAAAACAAAGAAAAAATAGAGCATGCGTGGATGCATTGGAAGAGTGCCTTCAGTTCCTTCACAAAACTAAATAGAACTCGCATCATGCAATAGAAAAGGAATTCATGTCACGAGTTCGAAGGAAAACGCCAAGAAAAATGGTGGAAAAAACAAAGAAACGAAGTAAAAGGGAAAACATAAACCCTCAAAACACTGCATGTTAAAAAACACTTAGGTAAAGAAAAACACCCCAAAAGAACACACAACGCAACAAAGAAGAGGAGTAGAGAAACGAAAATCACCTCTTGTTTCTTTCCTCTTTCTTCGACAGGGTTGTAGTGAAGGCTCGAGCTTGGACAAAGAAGGGCAGAAGAAGAAGATGAAAGGGGAGGCCCAAGAGAGAGAGAGAACAAAAGAAGGAGAAGGAAGAAGAGGAAGGAGGAAAGAAAGAGAGATACCTTGCACTTGTAGCTGGAGGAGGAGAGGAGGGCTGCTTGCTGCCAAGAGATTGAAAAGAGAGAGGAGGGAGCAGGCACTCCGATGGAGGCGGTGTCACCCGAGTAGGGAGGAGGGAGCAGACACTCCGACGGCCTGTTAATCTGCCTCTGAACTGGGGTGGGCCACAGTTGGTTGTTTCTTGACTCTCTTGGAAATGCAATACAATAGATTGACGTGTAGGGATGGGAACCCGACCCAGTTTGCATCAGAAAATCCATACAACACAAGGAGATTTTTTTCTAACAACTAGAGTGCCCTTGATATACCATAAGATCTTTTGACAAGTACAAAATCGAACGCAGATGGGGCGTGCATGTGCTGACACACGCAGTTAACACTAGCTATAAGACAAGTCCAGTCCTGTGAATATAAGATACTACAAACTGGCATATTATACTATGATAGAAATAGATACCTTTAAAAAGTTCATCCTGCTGTGGCAGTCCAAAAATGGGGGTTGAAATAGGTTTGCAGTCAGTCATCCCTCCCGATCCAAAATATCATAAGCATGCTTTGGTCCAAGAAAGGGCCTTCTTTGAAACATTGGACTTGGATCCTCAGAAAATGATGGATATAATCTAGATCTTCCATAGTGAACTCTTGGTTTAGGGCACTGATGACTTCACTGATATACTCTTTGTCACTTCCCATGATGATAATATCATTATGGCAAATAAACAAAGATGAGTTAGCAACTGCCGTAGAAACCACTTGAAACATTTGATTGACCGTATAAATGTGATCTACATGTTTGTTTTTATAGGAACCACTTGAAACATTTGATTCTGATGCATGAATAGGTTTTTATAAGGTTTGGAAATCAACAGACTACAATTTTCATAATTTGTTTAGGCTCCAAATACCATTTTTCCATCCAAAATGCATGATCCAAATGTCAATGTCTAATAAATCAATGGTGCTGAATACATCTATGGGGTCAGAATTTCGAAAAAAAATGAAATTTCACTATCATGTTTCATTTAGTAGGTTTTGTATTTTGTAGGTTTCTATTTTCATATATATATATATATATATATATATATATATATATATATATATATATATATATATATATATATATATATATATATATATAGAGAGAGAGAGAGAGAGAGAGAGAGAGAGAGAGAGAAAAAGAGGATTGGTAAAACAATCCGTACCTATTGATTTTCCTATATGAGGATTGACAGGTATGAACGGGCATGAATTGGCCATTTTCAACAGTTCTCCGCATAGATATGACCTACTTTGGTGCAGTCTTGCTGGGATTCAATGCATGGAAGTCCTAAAACTTACCAAAATTATAAGCTATTCAATGTAAAGCCTTAAAAATGTCTATTAGTGTGTCATAATTGGATAACTTAAGAGCTCATTCTTACAACACCAAACATATAGATCACATCCGTATGGTCTGATTAAAAAAGAATGAAAAAAACTACTGAAAATGTTCACTTTGTATCATTTTATATCTATGTTGGTTGATATATACCAACTCCTATATATATATATATATATATATATATATATATATATATATATGTGTGTGTGTGTATTAAACCGGGTTTTCTGTGCTTTTTCGGGATTCTGTATGAATAGATGTGTTTGGCATAGTTGATTTACGATGGATTGTGTGTTTTTGTTGAAAAAATGATATTTAGAGTGTCAAAAATTTATAAATTGTTTGGACCATTGATTTTTTAACCATATAAAACCCACCCATGTGTTGTAATCATACCTCCAAGAACTGATCCCTATAAAAATCAAATATGTATATCCCATCTACATGATCAGAATTTAAGAGTAAAATAAAAAAAATCCCTAAAAACCTATTTAGCATGTTTGCATCTATATATATATATATATATATATATATATATATATATATATATATATATATATATATAAAAGGTGGGGGGTACACACTCTTCTGTACCTTGCAATGATTTCCTCCGTTATTCTTAATTCAGTAGTCATGGAAAAGCAAGGTGGTTTCTGTCTTTTATCAAAATGCTTCCATCACTCCCAATATCTTGTTAAAATTCAAAAGCCCGTGATAATAAAAGGAACCACTTTATCATGAAGCGACAAGTAGTCTGTTCAATAGTTTATGTGATGATCATTCATTATTCATGGCAGGAAATTTTACAAGAAGAAAAATATAGCAAGAAGAAAAGGGAAAGGCAGCCCAAATTGACAAAGAAAGACAGGTGGGCTGGTGACCCTTCACATCATTTTTTCTCTTTTTGAAAAAAAAAAAAACAATTCAACAAAGGGAATGAAAGAGCCCTGATTGTCCTTTAGGTAAAAAAATCTTGGTGAATCAAACTCCATTGCCTACTACAAAAGCGACTTGGATAGTGTCTTAAAATAATTTTTTGGTCTATGGTTGAAAATAACAATTATTCATTTATTTGCTGTGGAAGGGACCGACCCACATAACTCATTCATTCATCATAAAGAGGCCATCAGATTAAACCAAATCACCGTTTAGCATTAAAGCTTGAGCTGACCTCACCTGCTGGCTTGCCTGGGAAATGGGAGTGCAAGCCACAGAGAAACCTTCTCAAACAATGCCTTTTCCTTTTCCTTTTCCATGTTAATCATTTTCTGATTTCTGGGATAGCTGGAGAAAAAACCACTTCGTTCGCCCGCAAGCTTATTGATGTAAAAACCTCAGGTCTCCTTGTCCACTAAGTAATACACTCAGTTGAGGCCTTGCAGCTACGGCTGGTAAACGAGCTGAACAGGGTATATTCAGGCTCGCGTTCACTAGTGGATTGAGCTCGTGGCTTGGTTTGTGTTCGTAATTAGCGTAGCATCCCTGAATGAGACGAGCCGAACACAAGCTCGCTTGTGTCATGTTATTTATACATAGTATATATATTTTTATATATTATACTTGAAAATATATATAACTTGATATATATTGAGGGATCCATTTTATTTTAGAGAGAGAGTCTTGTACTTGCACGTAACTCTAAAAACAGTCTCCAAAAAGCAAGAGTAAAAGGGAAGGAGAAGCTGCATACGCATCCAAAAAATAAGGCTTTGGTGTCTTTGACCAACCAAACTATCATTACTGGAGGCTAACCCACAAGCACACATAGGGATGGCAGTCCGACCCGGGCAGGGGTGGGGGACAAGGTCTCCACCCTCACCCCATTTCAAAATCCAAACCTCCATCCCCGCCTCCATTTCTGCACGGGGATGGATTTTAACCTCCACCCCGCCTCCATCCCCGTTTCATGTCCTCCATCCCCGGTCCAAAGGGGGGTGAGGCGGGGCGGGACCCCTTTTCCCCTTGGTCTATAGTCATCCATTGAAGGGTTGGGGACGGGATAAGGCGGGGACGATGCGGGGGAAAGCGTAAGTTTATCCCCGTCTCCATCCCCGCGTGAGGATAGATTTTAACCTTCATCCTCGCCTCCATCCCCGTTTCATGCCCATCATATTGTCTCCCGATCTACTGCCATCCTTAAACACACAAACATACACGCATCTCTGTCAAGTCAATGAACATTATTTTTAAACCCATTTTCTCACATTGATACTATTCCAAGTGGGTGGGTGGGTGGGTGGGAAATAAAAACCACAAAATAAAAAAAGTTGTGCACGAGATCCATGAAAATCCATCTTTTGACCAAATAGACACTGAAAGAGACCGCTAGAAGAAAAATGAAAGGAAGGTGAGGGTTAGTTGGTTTAAGAACTGAAAACATACGGTGTTCCATTCAGCCCCCTTGTTGTTGCGTGTAAGGTTAATAAGTAGTAAATAAATATATTTTAGATATAGTGTAGAATAGATAGTAAAATTGTTTGGCTATCAAGCAATAAGTTTAGATCAAAATTCTATTGCTTTCAGCCTTGAAGCCATGCATTTTTTTCTGTGTAAATGAGTCAGTTTGAGCTTAACTCAATAGGTTTAGAGTTCAAAATCCTGTTGAAAAAGTTTATTTTTTTTCTGTAAACGAGTCAGCTTGTATGCAGCATGCTTAACCCAAGCTTGTCATGAGTTTGAACTCATCTCAACTTGCCACAAAAAGAGAGAAACTTGAACACCTCAAGCTCGGTTCGTTTGGCTCATTTACCTGCATGCCTTGATATCAGTGGCGAATATTGTGAGAAATTGCCTGAAAGTTTAAAACTGCAATTTCTCGTGAGATTCTCACAATATCATGAGATTTATGAAAAAAACATAAATAGCATGATTTAAATGCAATATTTATGTTTTAAACGGCTATTTATCATGAAAAAAGAGTGTATTTTTATTTTTAAATAAATTTTATTAATATTTTCTTATAACATTTTTTAATTGCCAAGATTTTGCCGAAAGAAATGTGAGATTTATGAAAAAAATTCAATTTCTCACGAGTTTTTGACAAACGAGATTTTTGCCGAAAAAATGTTTGTCACTATGATCAGTAGTCAAAAGGGACTTTGCTAGATCTATCAACGTTACCATAGTCCAAAGACATTCAAGCTGGATCGTACAAACTGGACCATGATTCTTTTTTATGTGCATTTTTTTTTTATTTACATGAAGAAACCACCTCAAGGATCAGAAACCTAGTTGCACCGGTTTTGTCTACCATATACTTGTGGTTATTGTACTGGAAGTGTAAAACTCTGTGGGCTTACCCCTTGCCCGAGGGAGTAGTCAAGCTAAGGCTTGTGAAAGGAGTCATGCCCATAGGATTTGAACCTAGACCAAACTCTTTTGAGGCTTTTTGATGTGTAATTAATATTGAATTTTGAAAACCACCACAGCGGATCGGGCCGCCCATGTTAGCAAATCAGAACTAGATTCAAAGACCTTGACCAGATCTACGCCCCCTATACGACTTGGACAAACCTGGTTTTGTCCCCAAGACCCTTTATGTGGGTCCAATTACCAAGCTGAGCCGGGTCCAACCAATTGAACCTGACATGGACATTGAAGCTTCCAGGAAATGTCTCTTCAGTCTTCAACACCAAACATTGAGCTAAATAATAAACAAACAAAATCTAAAAAGAAAGGGGAGTTAAGAAAACAGGAAATTGGAAATTAATGATGTTATGAGACAGAAAACGTCAAAAGCAGGCCACGAAAATTGAAAAGTGGGTTAAAAGTCCAAACAAGAACCAGAAGAGAGAAAAACTAAAAAGAATTAATTACTTGAAATTTCAGGAACTCATTAAATAAATTGGTACGTTGGTCTTAAATAAAAGTAACACCCTCCCCTGCAATTATTGCATGCTAACGTAAACCAGAAATATTACCATTGGGTTAATAAATTTTGAAGATGACAAATCATCACTTAATCGTGATTAACTTCCACTAACAAACCAAAAGCATCCCGATTACCTTAATTAATCACACATTAATGATGGTATTATGGAAAGAGAAAAGAGTCCTGTTGAGAGCTTGACAACACAGTGTGGGGTCCACAATCAAACTGCAGTTCATGTGAACAGGGTGAGATGAGGCAGGGAGATGGACGGTTGATCTTCAGCCACCGTAGGCATCCGACGGCAGTGAAGGGTTCACGGAGCCGTAAGAACAAAAGATGCACACGTTACAAGGGTACGTTTCAGCCTTCCTTGTAGGGCCCGCATACCATAACGAAGGGTTTCGAATTTCTCGGGCAGAGCCCATACCAAGATTGCCATTGTCGATACGTCACAGAGACACTCCAACCAAACCCCTTGTCGTCTCTCCTTGTACAACATTTGCAATAAAAACCACGCAAGAATTCCATGTCCCGTGTCCTCTTAACGTGTCTCTGTCAAGTATATCTTGACTGCACCAGCACCACCCCTACGGCCTACCACCCTCTCTCTAGTGCAGAAAAGAAGCACAGAGACTTCAGACACATCAAAATCAAGGAAAGAAAACAAGCAAAAATGAAGAAACCTACGTGTGACCGTCCATTGCTCAAAGATGCAGAAGCGCTTTTTTTCTTCTTTCTTTTTGGTCTTCTGCGTCCTTTTAATTAGTTTCATACTGTGCAGTGTTCATTCCTATCGAGTTACCAGTAACGCCCACAAAACAAAAGAGAAGTACGAGTTGCGTGAATGCGATTTTGATCCTTGGTGCTGTGAAAATAGGAAAAAACATAGTTGAACAAACACTGACTAGACTCAGCAATTTTGCTTGCCATCGTTGACGAGATGGCTTCAATTTAGCATGAAAGTAATACATATTAGCAGATCCGGTACCCATACGCACAATGAAGATATCGGTCCTCATGTTGGTTTTGATCGAGATCACTTAAGAGATCCACCTGTCCACGGTTGCCAAGATATCGACGATCCTCATGTTAGTTGTGATCGAGATCGTTGAGGATCCACCCATCCACATTTGCCATCAACAAGATATTGATAACCCTATCTCAAGAGATTATTTAGGAGAAGATTTTTCGGATAATATAGAGGAAGTTGGACAAGATAAGAAGCATATCTTATCTCATCAACTAGGTCACCAATGTATAAAAAAAATGTGTAAAAACACGCTGAAACCCTCTAAGAAAAAAGAATATTTTACCGTGAATGTAGGCACCATTCCCAAACCATGTATATCGTGTGTCACTCTCTCTCTTTCTCTCAATTATTCATTGGTTTTCATATTCGTTTGTGGTATCAAAGCCATAACCATGAACTTATACTGTTTGATTATGTCAGCCTCTTCTTCCTCGACCAAGTTTTCATATCCCGCAACCTTGAATATTGCTAATTTTGTGTCATTAAAATTGACATACACCAATTATTTACTCTAGAGAATGCAACTATTGGGGCTGATAGAAAGTCAAGACCTTCAGGGATTCATTGGCCATGAATTCCACCATCCAGAGCAATTTCTAGTTAATGGCGGTGGTGTTCGTGCAAAAAAATCAGATTTCGTTGCATGGAGGAAATCAAATCGACTTTTGCGGAGGTGGATAATCGGCACTTTATCCAAGGATGTTATTGGATTCATTGTTGGGCTCGACATGGCTACACAAGTTTGGTTGACCCTTGAAGAATCTTTTGCTCTTGACTCTCAAGAGCGTGAATGCTATTTACTGCAGAAACTTTAGACATTCCGGAAAGGTAGCCTTTCTTTATAAGAGTACATTGCCTCTTTTAAATATACTTGTGATGAGCTTGCCGCCATCGACAAACCTGCCGATGACAAGAACAAAGTTTTCTCTCTATCGAATGGTCTTGGACATGAGTACTAGGCATTTGTCATATCTATGATGAAGCCGCCGGTTCCTACATACAAGAAGTTAATTTCTTTACTTCAGTCTCATAAGACTTTTAAGACTCTCTAGACGTCGTATCAAGATTTTCGTCCTAATCAAAATATAGCTTTTGTAAGCCAATAGTAAGATAAAAGTCATAAGAGGAGATTTTCAAAACTGTTTTTCGTCTCGTGGTCGTGGGTTTTCTCAAATAAAAAAATCAATCTTCGCTTCAAATGACTCAACAATTCTAGAACAATCAAAACTGTCAAAACAAGCAAGAAAATCAACTGAAGGATAAGCATATACTCTGTCATTTTGTTCAAAACTGAATCATACTGCGTTGAAGTGTTATCACAGATTTAATCAAATGTGCCAAGCCAGCGATATTCCTCAAGCTTTGTCTGCCATGATAGTTTCAGACAATCAAGATCATACTTGGTTCCTTGACACGGGTGCATGTTCTCATGTTACCGCCCATCCAGGTATGCTTCATAAGTTTAATTTTTACTTTGGTCATGAGAAAATTATAGTGGAAAATGGAGAGAAACTCTCGATTACCCATGTCAGTTCAATTGATCTTAAGCTTGATCAGGAAAAACTTATACTCGATAATGTTCTAGTTGTTCTTGACATGAAAAGAAATCTAATTTCTGTTAGTCAATTAATGCATGATCAGCCTTTGTTTTTTGAGTTCTATAATGATCAGTTTCTTATAAAGGACAAGGTAACCAAGAGACAGATAACTTCAGGACTTAGAAGCGACAACCTATACATCCTAGAATCAACCATCAAAGAGGTGTTTTTCTTGAATAGATAGTGCAGCATTAGCAAAGAAGAATGGCACTGTCGGTTGGGACACCCAAGTATGGAGATAGTTGATTTTTTTGCAAAATAAAAGGTTGATTTTTTTCCTGCACATAAAAATAAGGCAATTTGTGAGAGTTGCATCATGGCCAAGTCCAATCGTGTTCCATTTACCAAATCTAAAGAATCTTCTAATAAACCTTTTAAGAAGATACATTGTGATATTTGGGGGCTCGCACCCAAGGTTTCTCATCAAGGTTTCAAGTATTATGTCATTATGGTTGATGACTTTTCTAGATATGTTTGGATATACCCATTGAAATTAAAATCTGATTTTATTCATAGATTCTATGACTTTCATAAAATGGTTTTGAACAAATTTGATGCCACAGTTAAAAATTTTCAATCTGATGGTGGTGGAGAATTCATGAGACACAAATTTCAATAACACTTAAGAGAAAATAAAATCCATCATAATGTTTCTTGTCCTCACACGCCCGAGCAAAAAGGAAACATCGTAGTATTGTTGAACTGAGTCTTGCCATGATGTTTCATGCTTCCTTGCCTATAAAGTTTTGGGTTAAAGTTTTTCTCATAGTCGTTTGGTTACTTAATCTCTTACCTAGTTCGCATTAAAAATGGTGTCCCCATATAAGAGATTATTTTGTAAACAGCTCGAATATGGATATCTTCGTGTTTTTGGTACTCGTTATTTTCTACATTTGTGTGATTATGCCAAAAATAAATTTTCTCCGTGGTCTCTACTGTGTGTGTTTTTGGGCTATAGCGATAACTATAAAGAAAATCATTGCCTTCATACTGACACTGGTTGAATTTACATTAGTTGACATGTCATTTTTGACAAAGGTTGTTTCCCTTTCTAAGGTATCCCGTATCATGATATTTCTCTCTGGAAGCAACTCAACCAACACCCAATCATTCATATGGACGATCGAAACTGAACCACTATCCTTGATTATTCGGAGCTCGCTGCCCCACATCTGCCGCCCATCATGTCTTCAAACCCCATTCCCCCGGGCACCTCGGTCTCCACGGTCTCTCCTCTACCCACCTCTTTCCCTGTTTCCTCTTCTTCTACCTCCCCCCCTCCTACTAATGTCCATCCCATGTTAACTTGCGCCAAATTCGGTATTATCAAGCCCAATCCCAAATACTTTTTAACCACTCTTGACATTTCTCTTGAACCCAAAACAGTCAAAGCAGCTATCTCTCACCCCGATTGGCGTCAGGCTATGCAGGATGAAATGACTGTTCTTTCCCATACGAAAACTTAGGAACTTGTTCCTTCGAATCCGGACATGAATATTGTCGGTTGTAAATGGGTTTTTAAGACCAAACTTCATGCTGACAGTTATCTAGATCATCTCAAAGCTCGCTTGATTGTCAAGGGTTTTACATAACTTCCCAGTATTGATTTTCTTGAGACCTTTTTCCCTGTTATCAAACCCACCACCATTCACATCGTTTTCTCCATTGCTTTAACTTCCTCTTGGCCTATTCGTCAGTTTGATATAAAAAATGTCTTTCTTTACGGTTCTCTTGATGAACCCGTCTTCATAGCCCAACCCTTAGATTTTCGTGATCCCTCCAAACCTACCCATGTATGTAAACTTCACCGTGCTTTATACGAGCTTCGACAATCCTCCCACACGTGGTTTGATCGATTAAGCTCTTTTTTGCTGAGTATGGGTTTCTTTTGAAGTGTGGTTGATTTCTCCCTTTTTATATGCCGCTATGCCCACAGATGTATTTTCCTATTATTATATGTTTATGATATCATTATCACTGGAAGCAATCCTGCCTTTTTGACTGATGTTGTTAAGCAGTTGAGCACATAATTTGGGATGATGGACCTTGGTGATCTTCACCATTTTCTGGGAGTCCAGGTTCAACGAGTTGATGCAAGTCTTTTTCTTAATCAGACTCGTTACACTTATGAGATTCTCGACATGACTCAAATAAAGGATTGCTGCCGCATTTTCACTCCTATAGTCGGTCGACCATCCCCACCTGCTTCTTCTCCTCCATACACTGATGTTCGCTATTACCAGAATTTAGTTGAGAGCCTTCAATATTTCACTTTTACTTGATTGAACATATCTTACAGTGTTAATTGTGTTTGTCTGTATATGCATGCCCCTAAGTTTCATTTTCACCTCGCCAAGCGCATTCTTTGATATATCAAAGGTACTATCCATTATGGCATCTGCCTCCTAGCTCATAATCCTCTTGTTCTCTATGGGTTTTAGGATGCTGACTGGGCCGAATGTCCCACTACTCGCCGCTCGCCACTCTACCTCTAGATATTGTGTCTATCTTGATGGTAATTGTATCTCTTGGAGTGCAAAGAAGCAACTAACGGTCGCCCACTCGAGCACTGAAGCCGAATATCGTTCTTTAACATATGCTACTTTTGAGCTCACTTAGATCACATTTATACTTTGTGATCTTGGCCTCTACATCTCGCAAGTTCCTATTGTTCTCTGTGATAATCTCTCTGCCTTGCATATGACTGTGAATCCAGTATTTTATAATCGTTCCAAGCATATCGAGATCGATTACCATTTTGTGCATGAGAAAGTCGCTGAGTGCCTGCTCGTTACCGCCTTCATTCTGTCACATCTTCAGGTTGCTGATACATTCACCAAATCGTTGATCAAGGCTGACTTCCATTCTCTCCGACCCAAACTTGGCTTGTGGACCGCACCACTGCCCAGTTTGAAGGGGTGTATTATATGCATAATAAAGATATTGTTGATCCTCATGTTGGTTGTGATCAAGATCACGTGAAAGATCCACCTGTCTACATTTGCCAAGATATCAAACATTTTCATGTTAGTTGTGATCGAGATTCGTTAAGGATCCACCCATCCACATTTGCCATCATCAAGATACTGATAACCCTATCTTAAAAAATTATTTAGGAGAAGATTTTTCAGATAATGTGAAGGAAGTTTAACAAGATAAGAAACCTATCTTATCTCATAATCAAGTTGATCAATATATAAAAAAATGTGTGAAACATGCTAAAAAATTCTCTGAGAAAGAAGCACATTTTACCGTGAACTTAGGCAACATTGCCGAACCACGTATATCGTCTGTGTTTCTCTCACTCTCTATTATTCATTGGTTTCCATTTTCGTTTAATAGAAACACCAATAAGTCTATTATGTCAGTTTTCTTTTCAGACGAGTCTCCATCAAGAATAGGGGCTTAGCTTTTCCAAAGCAAGAACCTTGAGTCACCACTTTGACCGTCATGCTAGTCTCTCTGCTTGAATTTTTAGAGCACACTACACTACACAATGCAAGATTAGATTTTGCAACTAGGAAGAAGAGAAAAACAGTGAAAAGAAGATAAAAAGCTCAAAGATGATCCCCATTGTGATTGACAGGATAAACTTCTCAACATGCTCAATACATTCACCATCAAATTCTAAACAAACAAGAAAAAACTCATCAAAGACCCCACATCCGCAAACAAAGACATTGGACAGGAAAGAAGAGCTTTAGAAAGGGATGATGCTCTTCTTAGCTTTAGAGAGAGAGAGAGAGAGGGCGACCAAATTTCAGCATACCCATTTTCAGTTGAAGAATGAAGAGGGCTTAGATGAGGTTAGAAGAGGGGGTAGAAGAAGATGAGGAAGAGTGTTTGGGCGATTGCAAGGGGAAGAGAGGCAGCAGCTCCGGCTCGACTCCTCTGGGGGTATTGAGCGGAGAAGGGTGGAGATAGAACCCCTTCTCCGCGATCGCCTTTTCCTCCTCCGATATGGCCGGCGACGTCGACTCGCTGCCGGAGTCCGGGCTCGAGATCCGCCGGAAGCAGACGGAATTCGGGCTGTAGAGCCCGTTCTCGAACGGGGGGTCAAGAGTGGTCACCGGACTCGAGAGCAGGATTTCGGACACGGCGGTGGTGGTGGGGGAGAGGAGGAGCAGCGATCTTGGGGAGGGGTGGGGCGGGCGGAGCGACGTCAGGCCGAGCTTGATCTCGAGTTTCCTCATGCGCTGCCGCCTCTCGTGGAGCTTGAAGGCCGACCGACGGGGGCCTACTGCGTCGCCCCCGCCGCCGACACTGCCCCCCCTGTTGGCGAGCCTCGCCGGCATGGTGATGGGCAGCTTCTTCGTCGAGTCGTCGGCGACGCCGGTCAGCTTCTGGACGAGCTCCTTGAACGAGCGGGCGTCGGCCTGCACGAACGTCGTCGGCGATGTGGCCGTCGAGTTGCTTATGTTGGTCGCCGTGGTGGTGCTGCTGGTGAGTCTATCCATGATGGTTGATGGGTAGAGAGAGAAAATGGGAGGTTAGTAGCAGAGGAGATGGTGAGAATTAGGGGCAGAGGAGGTTGGGCATGTCATGTGAAGAGGGAAGGAGGAGGGGTTGTTGGGGCTTGGGGATTGGCGAAAGGCTTCATGGTGGCTTGAAATTAGGGAACGGGAGTAGTGCTGAATCCGTGCATTATTTTGTGGCAGAGCCGCAGAGGGGAAGGGGAAGGGGAAGGGGAAGGACTAAGGACAGGGAGGAAAGAGGAGAGGAAGGGCCCCAAAACGTCATGGTACAAGATAAGTCATCTGCTTATATGGAGAGTCTACTTGTGTTAAACTGGTGTGCTCGTCTTGTTCTCATGATATCTCATTTCAATGTGAGAGAGAGATGCGAGGAATTGTTCTTTTCTTTTTTTTGATTAGATGTGAGCCTTCTTATTAAGTGAAGATAGACTATCAGGTCAATGGGTGGGAGACTTTAATATGCATCATTGAAGGGTGAGGAATGGTCTCGTCTCGTTTTCTGATTATTTTAAACCCTTTGGATGCTTAATCACATAGGGCACGTTTGGAAGCCATAAACATGCAGGAAAAGTGCTTCAAAGTGTAAAATCCTTAGGGATTTTTTGACCCTTCCAAACGAGAGACTTTTTCACTGAAAGAGTTTTTTAAAAAGTATATTTTTTTATAAAAAACATTCGTCCACCAAAAGTGGTAGAGGAATGTTTAGTACCCAAAAAAAATTAATTTTACACTCCCCCACCACTACCGCAACCCTCCACCATCTCACCATCACCACCACCCTCTTCTCTCATTTTCCACATTTTTCATTGTTTTTCTCATGCTACACAAACAAGAGAAAAACTTTTTTTGAAGAACTTATCATATCAAAAACTCTCATAAGCAAAACTTTCTTTTTTATTAGAGTTTTTCTCTCTTCCAAACGTGCTCATAGTATATGTGTCTTTTTGTGAGGTTGCGTCGGTTGCTCGAGGTGCCTCTTTAACTTTTGTCAATACCCTCTTAAGTGAGAAATTGATCTTCCGTAATATGACTTTGGACTACTAGTAAAAACTAAAAGCTGCAGGAGTTATTTTCTTATCTAATTTCGTAGATGTGTTTTATCTTCATGTTGTTGTTTACTGAAAAACATGATTGGAATCAAATTGTTTGACCAAAAAGCTCAATTTTTAAATTGCTAAGTTTTAGTACAAGATAAACCATTGATTTTTAAATTCCTTTAAAAATCTATCTTTTCATGTGAAATCATACGAATTTTTTGGTCCAATAGATGTTCTCTACCAAATAAACTATGCACACGACATTTGTAGTTTCTGTTTTACAAAACATGCAGTAAAACATCGTTCATTTCATAACCACGTTGAGGATAGCTCTCTCTCTATATAAATATCATAATATAAAGAATCCATATATATATATATATATATATATATATATATATATATATAGAGAGAGAGAGAGAGAGAGAGAGAGAGAGAGAGAGAGAGCACATTAGTCAATGGATGCTTCGTTGGTGTTGCCACTTTCTTTCCTTGTGTGGGTACAGAACAAGTTGACTATAATCTCTTTGCAACTATTTTAAAAATTTATGAGTGGTCTTGTGTCATCGCACGAAGTCACAACGTACACGTTACTCATGCTTTTAATGGCATTGGTGTTCAATCACTGTTTAATTTTTATCCATTGGAAGCTGCAAGTTTCACACAAACGGTCTCACTCGCTCGCAGACTGCATGATGAGAGAGAGAGGTCCAATCTATCAAAAAAGATAACATGATCTTGGTGGTAATTTTAGCTTTAATAAGTACCTTCTTTTTTCCAGATAATAGAAGAAAAACCATCTCGCTCACCAAGTTAATAGTTAAAACCAAGATAGTGTGCATATCTTAGCCCAAATCCAGACCCTAATTCTAGACCAAGGCTTGTTGACATAAACCTGTCAAAAGCAAAAAAAAAAAAAGGTTCGGTGGGTTAGGGTTTGGTCAAAAATGCCAAATTTACTAAAAGTTGTAGGTTAGAAATGAATGCAACTTTATGACACTCCGGAAGAGCTGGGTCCCAATATGTCCTCAATTTCTTAATATAGCAATAGGAGTAAACTAGTGCTAGGAAGACTTAGATACCTTATTTTGAAAAAAAGGTGCATGATATGTGTTTAAAGACCCTGACCATTGACCATGACCCAACATTACACTGACCCTACGTGCATTGTGAATTCTCCCCAAAGAGACAAGCCTACATTACAATATGACTTTGTTAAAATGTTGGACATTTAGAGCATTTGGATCATTTGGAATTTTAGTAATTTACATTTTGATGCATACCCTACTCTACTGTGAATTTATGTTTCAAATATTTAGTATAAATGTCTCATTTTCTCAAAAATTGCTCATGATTGTCAGGTTAGCTCTTGGAACTGGCATATTTAACCCTCTTGTAACACCTCGATCCGAGACTTTTAGAGTTCAGGTTGGTAGGTATTGGTTTTCAGAGAAAAATACCAAAGTAGCATACAAAAACATGACACCAATTTTTTTTTTCTAAATAAACGATCATCAGTTAATGTTAATTAACTAAATCCCACATAAACAAGCTACAAAGGCTGCATCATCCAAATAGGCATCGCCTCTCAAGTTCAATAAATAAAAAGAAAAATGAAAATTGTTCAGCTGGAAGACAAAGTCACATATATCCTGAAGAAGACTAGCAACATCTTAACACTAATTCATGTCTCACGAAGTCACCTGAAACCTACAATTATAATAGTTAAAGAGGGTGAGTCTAAAACTCAGTAAGAAATAATTTACAAGCAAAATAAACTTAAATTTATAACTGTAGTAAGCTCTAATCCCCTAATCTTATTTTAGTTTTTTATTATACAATACATACATGTTTGTGTCTTTTAAATATCTCAATTTCTTACTCAATTATCATAAATTACCATTTTTTCAATGCTAACCACTATCTACTTAGGCTATACTGGTAATAGTCTTATATGGGTGTAACAACCCGTGTAAAATATCTCAATTCTACGATGTTAACCAGACTATGAACCACTCTCTTTATCTCTGTCCATTGCAACGCAGGAACTCGATAGCGAACTGCCAAGTCAATAAGTAGAGGTATACCTGCTTCAATGTTCGTAGCTTATGGTATATCTTAATTTTACTTTAGAGTCTCAAATCTCTAGGTGAAAACATAATTCCCTAGGATGTATATAATATGAATATCATGCATTTTCTCATAAACTCTCTCTTGAGTTTATATTCATTGTCTCTCAACAAGTATTCTTAAGGGATATTCTCAATCAAATATTCTCAAGGGACAATCCTAGGGTTCTGATATTTATCAATTTTCTAAGCATGCAGAGATGTAATTTCTTTAAATCAATAAATTTTAAGGACCTTGATAATGGTGGCTTTCACATTGACAGCCATCAGGTAATCATTTTCACCCGTCACCCCTCAATAATTTATAGAGTTTTAGCATGCTAAGGTATTTTAAATCACATAACTAGTACGAGACTCGACATATCATTTTAAAGACAATATTTGCATGTATGTATTTTTAAGTTCTTCACAAACTCAAGTATGCATTTAATCTAAAATATAAATAATTCATTACATGCAACTCATGCTGAAGAATCATAAATACATAAAATCATTTATGGCATCAGAGCTAATTAACCAACATTCATTCTTTAATAAGAAGAAATGTGCACTTCTAATATGTAATTGTAAACTCATTAGAATACAGTTGTGATCTTAAGTAAACATAATTTCATGTAGTCTAATTCGCAAATATGTTGGCATACAGTATATTATTAACTAAAATGCTTATAAATTTTCTTACCTTGAACACAAACATTGAACTCTAGTCTACAGTGGAGTATCTCGTTGCTATAATAGTAGGGTTTGATTATCACACAATTATGTTTATATTAATAAACAAATATTCTTTATATTTTATCAAAAATACCAAAATATACTCTTGACTCAATTTTTGTACCCCTGCTTTGGTAAAAACCACAGAACAACTAGATTCCTCTCTATGATACAAATCCAATGCACTAACCCTCACTCAATTCTGAGTTCGGAGTGTGAAGTTATGCTAATTTTACTAATTTGATATCAGGTCACACATACAAGGGTAATTTGGTTATTTCAACTCACTGTGATCTGATCTGACTGAGCTCGATTTGAGTTTAGAAGACTGGGTTTGGGTTTAGACTCAACTGAACTCTCTAAATCTTATATGGGATCTGCTCACTAAGTGATGTAGATCCATATCCAGTTTAGTGCAACTGGATTAGACTCAATTTGTTCTAACTGAGAACAAACTAGGTTGATTCAGTTTTATCTCAATCAAAGACAGACTCAACTGATTCAGTTCAGTTTTAGTCATAAACAGACTGGATTAGAATCAATTCAGTTTTAGTCAAGAACAAACTAGACTTGATCCAGTTCAGTTCTGATATGAATCCAAAACTAATATGCCTAATTACAGACTTGATCCAAACCTAGTTTAGTTTGGGTCTGATCCAACCTGGACCAAACCTTGGACCAGACCAGACCAGACCAACTAGATCGAACTGGACCTGGACTAGACTTGCACCAGACCAGACCAACTAGATTGAACTGGACCCAGACCTAGTCTGGTTCAGTTTAATTCATATTCATCATAAAAAAACTGAGATAGGGCTCAACCCGACCCATCTCGGTTCTCTTTTTTTTTATACTATGATCGGACTTAGTTTAGCTGGATTCGAATTGAGTCGGTTCTCAGTCAGACTCGACTCGGTCTGGGTTCACACACTCAGATCGGTTTGGTGAGACTGACTTGATTCGGTTCAGTCCAGATCGAGTCGATCGGCTATTCGCCACGACAACCTTCGATTTATTTGTTTTGAGTTGGTTCGGTCTGGGTCTCATTTATATCGACCCATCTAGGTCCAAATCAGACCTGAACCTAGTCTGAGTTAGTCTTTTGACTTGGTTTGCAGTCGAGACTCAACTGCACTGGTCTGCAGTCGGTGGTCCTCTCTCTCTCTCTCTCTCTCTCTCTCTCTCTCTCTCTCTCTCTCTCTATATATATATATATATATATATATATATATATATATATATATATATATATATATATATATATATGTGTGTGTGTGTGTGTGTGTGTGTGTGTGCGCGCCCGCGTGCCTGGGGTGTGTGCAAAAAGCAATTTAGAGTGATAAAACTATATTAGATTGCAAGTGTATGCTGGCTTGCATTTTCTTCTAAGAGGTAATTTTTATGGAGCGGCACTTTATGCTTAGCATGAAGCTCCACTATGCTGACCATCCATCTTGACATTTCTCAAGATGAAGACTCCACCCATCTTGAGAAACGCCAAGATGAATTGCTGTCAGACAGGTAGCCGATGTTGAGTATAATGTGAAGTCTTGTTCTGATCCTTCAATTCCTGAAAAGGTGCGTCATTTTCTCAAACTTTTTTTGAAACATGAGGTAGCTAAACGCAAATTCACTATAAGTGCCTGTATGTAAAATTCACATTCAATTTAAGGCTGTCCATGCACAAGCACTGCAACTTCACATGCAAGAAATAGTTGAACGCTGTGCCACGATCCCATCGACATCGGTTTGCCTATTTTTCTTTTGGGTAGAAGAGGTTTGATGTTTGAATTTCTCCTCTTGTTCACTTTTCCTTGAATCAATGAAAATTAAGTCGGTTGTAGCTGGAGCAGGGATCCAGAGAGCAGATATGTGCCATGTCTATTTTTGACACAGCCAATCGCATGAGGCCTGCACTCTTTTAGCTGTGGGCAATGCTGTTTGGCCAGTGTCCCAACGCTCCTTTGATCTCAACTCCAACCCAGTGGTGCTTTTTTACAAAGGGCTAGGAAAAGTGGGCTCCAACTATTGACCCACGTCCTTAGGATCCAACTGCAACATGTGGGTGCTCTAGTGGCACACACGAGCTTTTATGGGTAACACCAATCATAGACTGCAGAGACTATTGCATGAGTAATTCTCCTTTTTTTTGAAGGAGCCACAACGCTGGCTCTAAAAGTTAGAGTTGGTGTTACCTCTTGTGAAATAATCCTGACATTGTTCTCCTCTTGTGGCGATTCATCATCCAACACTCACTTCCTTTAACGGTGCGACCTTGCGGCTACCTCTTGCATGATCGTCCTTTGAAGGTTACTATCTAAGATGATTTCTACTTATTATGATGTAATGTTTTGTTGTTTCATTTTTTACGACGATTTCTGTCTCGTGGATGTAGAAAAATATCAAATATGGATTCATTGATGGGCTTTCAGTAACACTTTAATCTTGTGATGTGTATTACATCCTCCAGGCCAGCTCAAATTCAAAGAGTTGGAAGGTATTGTTGTGCCATTTTCACAAATGTGCATCGACATCTATAAACAGATGGCAAATGTTGAAAGGCTTCACACTGGAGCACTTTCCAAAGTTACATGTCATCCAATCACTACTTTTGATTCTCAAGAATATTTAAATACTACTAATGGACTGAGAACTAGTAGAATCAATGTATCAATCCTTCTGTTTCCTAGAGCGATTTAAGGCAATGCATTTTATCAGTTTTCATATTGTAAAAAATGAAACAAATCACAAATCATCGATGGAGCAAACACAAAGTAAACAATGTATCTATACACGAACACAACTTTGGATTATATGACATCTCTTTCACCTCGCTTCTTTTCGTTGCACCTCTATGCACTTTTGCTTGCTCATGTTGAGGACTATAATTGTTCCTTCACGTTGATGAGGAGCCAAAACCAATTCATTTGTTTCTTATTGTTGAGGACATGCACCAACAATATCTCCGGGGACAACATATCACTTTTTGAGGAACACTAATATCTCGAGGAGCAATAGTCACATCTTCTTTAGGAGCACCAACCACTTCTCCAAGGGCAACAAACATGACTTCTTGAGAAGCACCAACAACATCTCAAGGACGAACTAGAGCACCAACCACTTATGCAAAAAAACTAAGCATGTCTTGTTCGAGAGTGCATATTTACAGCAAAAAAACCCAAAAAGAGTGCATATTTATTAAGGGTCAAGGGTAAGTCGCATTAGCCCAAGAGGGTTGCAGGTTGTTACAAATTATCCATGAGTCCACCCTACCTTCGTAGGAAAAAACGTACGGGTTCGTAAATACTTAAATGGAAGATGTCTTTTAAACCCCAAAGGGGAGATGCACATGAAGTTTATTTAGAGCACAGAACATCTGTTGGTAAACCTCGCTTGTTCAGGTTTATCCAAGATTTGTTACTACTTGGTGCGAATGTGGTATGTTGAGTAAAATACATGTGAAAGGTAAAAATGGTCCATAAAAGGTCGAGAATCAGCATTTTTGGATACGTGAAGAATATTAGCAGATTAGTAGGTATCTGATTGAACAAAGCCAATTTCGAGGACAGTACAATCATTTTTTGTTCAATTTATGAGAGAATATATGTGCATAAGACAGTACCATCATTTTTTGTTCAATTTACTAGAGAATATATGTGCATAACATTATGCTATAATGAACTTTCACATGAACTCACTTGTCCTCCCCTTCAAAATTCTTATGTAGATATTTTTTTGGAAAATCTAACCATATGGATGTGATCTTCATAGCCGAAAACTACTCTTAAATCAATTTTTTTATTTATAGATAGGATTTTATTACGTAGAAATTTTCAAAAATTTCAGAACCATTGATTTTAGATCCTTGTAAAATCTTACCTACTTATCAAAAAAGTTTGATACAAGTCTATTTATAAGTTTTCAAACATGGTCATGCCTGTGCAAATTTGGAAGAGGACAGCTGGGTGGACCATGCCCTCTTATGGATTAATCTAACATTAAATTAGTTATATTTAACATTGGATGGATTTGACCTTTTGAAAATGACTAAAAATATTTTTAAAAGAATGATATTTTTTAAAATTCCAAGTCAAAAAGTAACTTTGATAGCTTTATAAAGTTACATTTTTTGAAAAAAGTGTTTGACTTTAATTTCCTTCAATTTCAATAATCACCAAAAAAGTAACAATGCATTTTTAAAAATAGCATTATTTCATAGGTATTTTAGTTATTTTAATAACGTTAAATTCATTTAATGTTAAACATAATTATTTTAATTTTAGATTAACCATATATATAGAGAGAGAACGGGAAGAGAGAATATAGGCTACTCTAGTGTATTGTACCTTTTAGTAGAAACTGCCCGTTCCTTCACATTTTCTTGATTTTTTGGTGAATCAAGCCCTACAAATTTGATCTATATGGTTTATTTAGTCAAAAACATATTTTATATCATCCAATTGGGTCCGTTGTATTCTAAGATTTTTCAAGAACTAGAAGATTCAAGGTATATAATGCGTCAAAATTTCACAAATAAAAGAATAATCTTTTATGATAAAACCACTTGATCCAAAATGGATATATACAGATAATCCAGATTTGGGTCCAATATGAGACGTGCATGTCCCCAGTCCAACCTAATCAATAAGCCCATGTTGCTGCATAGGAAGTAGATTCCATCTTAGGCTGGAAGATCCTTTTATGCACATGCATGTAGGATTTGGATATTAGTCACCCAGATCAAACAAGCCTATCAGTCCCACTAAAGAATTTCCAGTATAGTAGTAGGCTAGTAGCTACCAAATACAAAAGAGAAGCTCCAAGCACAAATTGAGCAAGCTACAAGTGCACAAGGCCAGTGACTGAGGCAATGCATGTGCCATGCATATGGACATTTAACATTGGGACCTAGCTTTTACAGACAAATAAAAAGATACATAAATGAAAGTCATGACACCATCCATCTGAGCTCGCCTGGAATTCGTGAGTTCTTTAGCTGTCAAAGCTCTTCGCTTCCCACTATCAAGATTCACGAACATGCTAATCAGTCAATGGACTTGGGGACTTAAAGTACTTACCAAAGTTGATGAGCACATATTCACTGATCATATGCAACTGGTTAGCACAGTCTGAGTTGCAGGAAGTTCGAACAAACCCCAAGTAAAAAACCATGTTTATACTCATTCTGTTCAACAGAAAATAAGGATCACACCCATCTCAGGAGCAGCTTAGTCAAACTGCACATCTCAAACTTGAATCGTACTTCAAACCAAAGTGGGTGCCTTTTCTACGGTCGAGATGCAAATTTTGCATTAAATAATCTCTGTTAAAAAATTTTATTTTACAGAAGCAAACAATGCATAGGCTGATTAGGAAAAAAAGTAAAAGAAAAGAACAGCATAGGCTAACACTCAATGTGTGGCGTGTGTTGATTGTACTGGTCATAATACTGATAACAGATGATCTTTGCAAGATTGATACGTTCATCTAAGGAATATAGGATCGTGTAATTATACAAATCCATGAAAAGCTTGTTGGTACTAACAGCTAACAATCATAATGGCAAAGATGGAAACCCCTCAAAAGGCAGAAAGAAGACAAAAGTGGAAGCAAAGGAAAATGAACACCCACCAGCAGTGGGTGAATGCTTCTTGCTTCGGGTCGGGTTAACTCCCGACAAGCTCCAAAATTGGAAAAGCAAATCAGCCACTGCAAGCATACTGTGATGTTAGCAGACTTCTCTGCGTCACCAGTTCGTGAAGATCATTAACTATTTTGAAAACTGCATCCGGACGTGCAAGCTTCAGTGCATTCAGAGACATGGCTTTGAGTTCATCAGACTTCGAACCAAACCATTCAGCAACGATGTTTGCTATCTTCTTCGGTGATTTAGAGAATTTTCCAATCCCATTCTCTATGACATAAGGCACATTACCAGCCTCCTGCACATGCGATAGGATATATTTGTGAATACAAAGTTGGCTCCTGTAATTGGCTGTGTTTCTTGAGCATATGATTGCAGACAATGAGTGAATAGAGAAGGTAAATGTGAAAAAGAAAGAAGCAATTACCTGGCCAGCAATATAACCATTTAGAATTATGGGAAGTCCCCTTATCATGGCTTCTGCAATGGTCCCAGATCCTGCCTATAAACATCAATGTGCCATAGATGATTAGCATTAGCATAATATATTACCCCTACACCTCTAAAACATGGTTTCTCATCCATGATGTATTTTTACCTTTGTAATAACGCAATCACATGCTCCCATGCATTTTTCTATTTTGGTAACAAACCCCAACACCTACGCAGATTTAAAGCAAGCTTACGTCATATCCCACAATCACCAACAGGAAGGAGAGAGAGAGAGAGAGAGAGTCGTAATGTAACAAGAGCTGATGGAATAAAAGATTCCCCTGGTCAAGCAGAATGGTGGCTTATTCATCATAACTCGCAAAAGGCATGTGGAAAGAGACCATCTACATATCTTCAAGGATGTTGAAAAGCATATAATAATCTATCAACAGGAACATCCAGAAAAATGTGAAATGCCCTGTCAAACTTACCCCTATGTGCCCTGTTATCTACAAGGTAGTATATTCTAAAAAGAAAGAAACTGAAATGTGGATGATGCCCTATCCTGGAAACATACCAATGCCACTATTACCAAAAGCTTTTTCTCATGACAGTTCTTTCCTACTCGTTAACTTTATCATCAGAAGCCATGTGAAAAACATCAATATGCAACAGCTGCATATTTACTACTACAATTAGCAGAAAGCACATTGACGTTTTCAATGTGGTTTAAATATTAGAGAACAGATCTGATTAAGGGCTCCCATAAAGCACATTGATGTTTTCGATGTGGCATGAATATTAGAGAACATATTTGATTAAGGGCTCCCACATTTGTTCACTGTGATAATTTTGAGTCCGCCCTAGATCAAGAATGATAATTTAACATCCCTACACATTGATTAGGCTCTTTACAATAGAAAACCTAGGTTAACCTAGACAATGAGGTTTGGATCTGCCTCCGGCACTTCATAAAAACAACTAAAGGTGAGAAGAGACTGAATCAAAACAAACCCACCGTTCTATTATGCTGGAGAAAAAGATAAAAAGGAAAGGAAGGCAAAACAAAGTAAAGTTGCAAAAATGATTAAAACACGTCTAATCCACTTATGCAAACTCAGCAATTAGAAAGAAACGCCAGTTCTACAATTTCCTAAAAAACTTTAAATTCCAAACTACATCTGTTTCACTCATTCCCAGGTTTCTAATTAGGGAGTTTGAGTAATTATTCCTCAAATTTTATGGGAATAGGACAGGATGCCAAATGAATAATTTCCCCCCCTCTTTGGTTTTCAACAGTTATGCTTATTCCGAATTCTGTAGGATGCAGGAGCCCCACTATAGTCTGTCATCAAGTGTGATTTGAATGGTTCTTAAAAGCACCATCCATGGAACTATATCAAGTCTTCACATATCATGTGTGTGTGTGCGAACACATGTGTGCATGTAGGTGAATAAGTCCAATATATAAACATATGGTCATATGCAGATGCAATGTGATGTATATACCAAAAGTCTTGCCGCCAAAAAGTGCATAAAAGCCATTCTCCACGGAGTTATCTTCTGTCAATCAATGGGCATGAAGTACATTGCATACTCTACAAACCAAGGCAATCATATGATATGGGTCAATCTATGTTTGAGCAGCAAAATTGATGTATTTTACTAAAATAGACCACATGTTGGTATACACAAGTATATTAAATCACAACCCAAGAATAAAGGAAGGAGATCATAGAGAGGAAGTAGGTAATACAATTTCTCAGATCCATCACTTTGGATATTGAAATTCATAATAGGGAATCCAGTTTTAAGACCTTACAAACAGAATTAGATATCCCATACTGCATAAATGTACCATAAAGCCCATTGTAACACCAACAATTCATCTGCTTTGCTTTTTCACAGATAAAACTTTAGACCTTCACAAGCGATAGCGCCTCAAAATCATCTGCAACTATAGCTACATGTGTGAATTTAGACAGGCAATCTATTTTTATGCCCAAACAACTCATGATTAAATAGAATTCACCTCATTGAGCATTACTCAATCGTAAGCTCCTTGGATAAAAGATTGAAAGGATAACAAGCATCAAGGCATGCCAAACCTCTGAACATGAACAAATTCCACTCAAAGGTGCACCAGATTATGTTACCCAATGAATATTAAAAGCAATTTCAACAAGGATCCATGTGTTTTGATGAAATATCAAAATAACAAGAATCTTAACATGTAACCCAATAAGTAGCAGGAAAAGAATGTGAATAAAAAAAAATAGCACAATCTTAAGAGGATCTGAAGTCAAAACTTCCAAGCATAATTAGGAATACGAAAAACTAACATGAAGAAAGCAGTTTCAAACTTTCAATTACATATAAG
This sequence comes from Nuphar pumila, assembly GCF_984573655.1. Lineage (NCBI taxonomy): Eukaryota > Viridiplantae > Streptophyta > Magnoliopsida > Nymphaeales > Nymphaeaceae > Nuphar > Nuphar pumila. The sequence goes on from NC_143253.1 coordinate 135,348,382, forward strand.
CAAGGAGGGCTGTCTATACCTGAACAGGTATGTTCCACTTAATCGACTGCAGCCTACTCACAAGTTTTTTATTCCTTCCACAGATAATAATAATCTGACCTATTGGCTCTCCAATAGACTCATTATATAATGCATTTGCAAGAGCATGGGCAGTGGCTTCAATGGGCCCCATACCTTCACCTCCCCCCATGAGTAAAACAGCAGGTAGCTGCTCATCCATTCTCAATTCCCTTCTTAGTTCATCTTAAAAGGGAGTGTCAAAAAGATGAGAAAAAACGTAAAAGCGCATAAATTGAAGTTCCATGACAAAGAAGATAACCTTAGTCAAATTAAGACAGAACAACTCAGAATAGATGTAAATGGAACAGAATAAATGAATGGCAAGCAAATGAACAATCTTAAAAAACAACCTTTGGCTGAATAGGCTTAACAAAAGAAGGTCGCACAGGAAGGCCGTACACCCTAATTTGAGAAGCCTGCAGTCTGGCTCTTGAAGCCCTTTTTGCTACCTCTGCAGTTGGGCAATAACATCTAGTTACAAGCTTGTGAAACCTGACTAGAGAAGTGAAATTAGAGGTATTATACTTAATCAACATAAAAATCCCTTCAGCAAATAGATTAAAGAACTATATGATATGAAAGACGTCGACAGAATGCCAAGTGCACAAAAAGGGAGCTATACCATGTAGGATGGCAAGTGCTTAGATCGGTTACAACAGTAGTGAACACTATCCTCTTCAAAAGTCCTTTTGCTCGCAAGATTCGAAGCGGCACGTGCTGCATTAAAGGATGTACACTAATTATGATATCTGGTTGGTACTTCATCAGTCCTTTTGCAACCTCTCTGGAAAAGTGGAAATGCACATTGCTGCACCAATAAATGTTAGAAACATACAGATGTTTACCAATTACTCCAGCTTCCAAAATGATAATGTGTGTGAAACTGAAGCTCTCAGACTCTTTCCTATATCTCAATTCCAATTAGTAGCTCAAAGCCTCAAACTCATCAATAATCTTGAATTGAAAGTTCTAAGTGTAAGAAACTAAGCACTGCAAATTTCCAGCAGGTGATTGTCCCATAAGAGACTCTAATGTAGGGATCAGATCAATATTGAAGGAAAGATTCAACATTCAAACAAACATGCACCTTTATGAGAAAAAAATATATTACAAAGGCCCAAGTATGTAAGGACAATAGATTTCAAATGGATTACTATGCTATGGACAAGATAAACGAAACATATTAAGATGTCTTCGGGTCATTTCACATTCAAATAACATACACGTTCAACAGAATTTGACTTCATATAGAAAAAAAAATCTTGGCATAGATTTGACAAATTTGGAACATGCTGCAAATACTTGGGGATTCCTATCCAGAAAAAAAAGAAAGGGAAAAAAACAACTATGGCCTACAAAACACAAGTCCACAGTTGAAACCATAACCAATCCCAGATATCCCTCATGTCCTATGTTCTCTTTTAATGATATTTGTTAAGCAATTTAATCCACAAAATATATGAATAAATTGAAGGCACTTGTATAATGCACATTCTCCCTTCAGTAGCTTTGACATAGATAAGTTTACCCATGTTCCAATCATATATAAATAGTTAACAGTCGGCGAGCACTCAGCACCAAATACAACTGAAAGCGTGAAACAATATGTTCAACATTCATCCATCAAGAAACAAGAAACCTCACCGAGCTATGAAAGCGGAAGTCGCCCTGAAATGTGGCTGGTGGACCAAGCGCGGAACTGATGCGTAATACGTTATCCTCCAGAGTGCCCCATGTTTCACCAAGAAGCTGTAGCTCCTAGGCAACTGGTTAAAAGGCCAAGGTGTATGATCCGACCACGAATCTGTAACATATACCTGTGCCAAACATCTGTATATAGTACTTAAATGATGAAACCGAGAAACTGCTAAAACCAACTGAATGTTAGATTGCTTCTATCAAAATCAGACCCGATACTGATCACCAAATTCAAGATTGAAGCTGCCTTGATTGCTACCGCAGAAGCTCTGTGTCCACCCCCAGTGTCACTCATCAGAATCAGTATCTTTCTGACATGTTTCTCTTCACTCATCACCTGAACTTCACCACCATTATCTCCGTCAAAACCAATACCACCACCATCACCATTGCCCGACTCCGAGCTGCTCTTCATCGTCCCTCCGACTGGCGAGAACCCGTAAGAGAAACTCTCGCAGTGAAACTTGACAAATCTATTGAACTCACTCCAGGCACCATGGACGCTATCAGGCCCACCATTGCTCAGCCTGAGGGAAGCAACGACCTTGTTGGGCCTCTTCTCTCCAAACTTGGTAATGGAAAAGGTGCTCAAAGCAAGCGAGGAAGCCGAACCGGTTGAACCCAAGTGCCCAAAATCCTTACAAATTGAATGGGTGCTGAGGGCCAGGTACCCAATTCTTGAGAAGAATAGGTCCAAGCAGTTGGAGAGCTCTTGGGTGATTGCTGAAGCTTGCATGATTTGGTTTTTCTTCTTTCCTCTCTATCCCCTCTATGGAGCCTCAACACCAGAGTGTTGAGCTTAATCCATTCGGGATGTCAGTTTCATGCAGAATCATGACATGGGGTTATATTTCTTCCTCAAAATGCGCAGCAGGGTATAATATATACCATAGATAAGTGGAGAGAGAGAGAATCTGGGGAGAAGTTTACAGCCACACGCGCGAGGATTTGTAGATCTCTCTTTTTCCGGATTTTGTTTCATGAAGACTGTTTGTTGGAATGTTAGGGGCTTAAATTGTCCCACTAAACGCTTGTTTCTGGCTAATTGGGTTAGGGAGCAAAAGCCCGACCTTCTTGCTTTATGTGAAACTAAAATGGAGGTCATCTCGCTCGTGGTCGTTTCTAGCATCTGGCAGGGAGCTGACTATTTCTATAAGCCAGCGGTAAATCATGCAGGCGGTATCCTTATATTGGGGAAGCAGTCTTTAAATTTATCACAACTGCATGTGGGTCTTTTCTCTTTATCTGTTGCTTTCAATTTGCAGACAGTTGATAGAAGAGTAGTGGTTTCTGTTGTTTATGGTCCTAATCTCGCCGCCATGAGGCCCGCTTTTTGGGATGATTTGGATAGGGTTGTCGTTTCCAGCGCGGTTTGTCACCTTCTTATGGGGGATTTCAATTGTTTGTTATCTATTCATGACTCTAATAACCTCGTAATTCCCAATCCCTCTATGCGAGGCTTCCAAGACTTTGTTCACCGTAATTTTCTCTATCCTATTCTTTTAACCGGGGAGCACTTCTCTTGGTCGAATATGCGGTCCCGTCCGTGTTGTAGGGTCCTTGATAGAGTCTTTGTCACACCTAATTTATTGGACCTCATTCCCGACGTTAAGTGTGTGTTGTTTGCTCCCTCTATCTCGGATCATGGGCAGATCATCACTCATTGGGGAGATGGCTTTCAACCCACTAGGAGCTTTGCGTTTGAAGAATGGTGGCTTCAGGAGCCAGATTTTCTCACGGTTATTACTAATTCTTGGAACAAAACTGTTGATGTGCATTGGGCAGCGCTACGTGTTTAAAATAAACTTTCTCGTCTAGCTAAGGATATCAAAGCTTGGTTTCATAGTCGTAAGGTGGAGAAATTTCAGCAAATAGCTGCATGGGATCAAGAGATTTCTGAGTTGTATCAGTCTATGTCTTCTCCTGACTCTCTTTCTGATTTGCAACTTCTCAATCTTCAGGCCAGGTCCTTAGAATTAACCATGCTCTTGAAAAAATGGAGGATCAAAGAGGAAATTCGTTGAAAGCAAAGGTCTAGGGTGAAATGGCTTGCGGCTGGTGATGGCAACACTAAATTTTGTCACTTATATGCTTCCCATCGTCATAGGAGGAAGGTTGTTCCTTCTATCTCCATTGAGGGTGTTTCTTATCTCAATCAGCACGTTAATTCGGCAGTCTCGCTATACTTTAAGGACTTATATTCTGCTTCGTTAACTGCGGAGGGTGTCTTTGGTAATATCCTAGTTGGCTCCATTCAGCTAGAGCAAGCCAGATATATGCAAAGAAGGTTCTCTGAAGATGAGATTTTTTCGGCCATTAAAGATCTATCGGGTTGGAAAGCGCCTGGCATTGACGGGTTTCATGTCGACTTTTTTAGAATCTTTTGGGACTGTGTTAAATCAGACGTGGTGAGTATGTTTGATGAGTTTCATCGTAACTCCAGACTGCCTTATCATTTGCATGTTGCTATTATTTCGCTCATTCCGAAAGATGATGAGGCCAATGATATTTCTCGATTCCGACCTATCTCAGTTATGAGTGCTCTCTATCGGATGTTTGCCAAAGTTTTGGCGAATAGGCTGAAATCGGTGGCTAACCATATTTTTTCAGACTCTCAGTTCGCCTTTATCCGTAATAAGAGGGTCCAACACTCGTTCATCATGGCGTCCGAGGTGGTCCATTCCTTGCAGCATAGCGGTCAACCTTACTTTGTCCTTAAATTAGACTTTCATAAAGCTTTTGACTCTGTGCATTGGCCATTTTTATTTCAAATGTTAGCAAATTTCGGTATTGGTCGTTGTTTTTCTGGTTGGGTGAGAGAGCTGGTCTCAAATGCCCAGGCCATGTTAAATATCAATGGTATTAGAGGAGACTGGTTCAAGCTAGGGCGGGGTTTGCGGCAATGGTGCCCCCTATCACCTTTGTTGTTCAATGCAGTTGCTGAGGGTCTTGTGGTCTTGCTTAAGCGGGCTGTTGTATCGGGTTTCATTGATCCTTTGCAGGTTTCCGACTTCCCGGGTCATATTCTTACTTATGCTGATGATATGATCATTTTTTGTCGTGCAAATGTTCAACATATGCTTAGGTTCAAGCTTATCATTCAGTTCTTTCTCTCCATGTCCGGGCTATCTCTAAATGAGACCAAATGCTCTATTACCATGTTCAATGTTAATGCCAATATGCTTGCAGCTGGAAAAATAATTTTTAATTACACTACTTCTGACTTGCCTATTATGTACCTTGGCTTGCCGTTACAAGTGAAGCCTCTATCTTCAGCGGCTTGGGCTCCGACGCTTCAAAAAGTGAAGCGCAAATTGCTTTCGTGGAAGTCGTCTTATCTCTCTAGCGCTGGACGTCTAACCTTAGTCAGACATGTTCTTTCAACTATTCCAGAATTTTTCATGTCTCTGTTTGTGATGCCTGTGGGAGTAGAGAAGCAGCTGACGCGCTTGCTGGCAGGCTTTCTTTGGTCTGGGTGTAAACTCACAGGTAAGCGTCACTTGATTGGTTGGCGTTCGGTGGTTCTACCTCAGCGTATGGGTGGTTTAGGCATCCCAGTGCCCAGACTGCGAAGCATTGTTCTTGTCGCCAAGCAATGTTGGTTGGCCCACCAACCAGATAACCCTTGTGCTAGTTTTCTTCTTGCTAAATATGGGGATCCAACTCTTATTCTGGTTCGTCTGGGAACCCGAGGTTTGGCGCTCTCGCACTTGCGTAAATCGTGGTTGAGGGCTTTAGCCTGCTTTAGAGACCATTTTGAGGTCTCCGGAAATTTTGGTCAGTGGTTGCAGTGGGCGTTGGCACCAAGCGGAGAGTTTCTCACCAAAAAAGTCTATAGATCGTTGCTACCGCCAGGGGCTGATTGGTTGCCCGAGGATGTGCTTTGGGCGAAGGGTCCTTCCCCCCGTTCGCGAGTCCTGGCTTGGTTAATTTTGCACGATAGGATCCAGACCCACAATAATTTAAAGAAGTGGGGCATTCAACTCCCGAGTTGGTGCGTGCTTTGTCAAGCTGCAGAAGAATCTACGTTTCACTTGTTCTGGTCTTGCCCAATATTTATGAAAATCTTTAGTAGGACTTGGAGGCATCCGAAAGTATTTGTTAAGGAGGAGTCATTTGCGCTAGATCTGATCTTGGGGCCGGTTTGTATTAGGCGCAGCAAGAGGTGGAGGTTCATCTGGCGGACGTGGTTGCTTACCTCTTGGTGGTTTGTTTGGATGGCGCGAAACGATGCTCATTTTCGTCATATTCGAGTTAACATTCAAAACCTGGTGCATAAAATTTTGGTAGATGTTTATGCGATCTTGCGTATGCATCTTAGTGATCTTTCACTCCCTCCTACTGATGCTACCTATCCTTTGTCACAATCTGGGCAAGCGGCTATGACGTGAGCCCATTTTATCTGTCTAATGTTCTTTTCTCTTGTGCTTTCTTTATTTGTTTTGGCTTTTGTTCTTGTTCAATTCATGGGTTCAACATTTTGTTGATCTTCATGAGTGGTAATGTTGAATTACTTTCGGCTCTCTCTCTCTCTGACCGTGGTTAGTGGCTGGTGCGTATCTTTATCGATCTCCCACGCGCACGCATCCGTAGAACAGTACAAGCAAACTAAAATTGGCTTCGTGATGTTGCTTCTGCGTTCAAAGTTCAAACCTTGTGAGAGTGTCACAGGTAGCGTAGAACGTGTCCTTGTCGGTGTTTGATCTTCCAACCACCATGCTCCATTATCACTCACGACCAGCCCAAAGTATGAAACCAGCTGAGTGGCACCAAGATTCACCTCGTGGAGAGGTGGGCCCATCAAGTGATTTGGTTCTCGATAAGGGTTTTCTTATTTTTTTTTATGATGAAGAACCCTCGCAGAAGCGAGAAAAATCTCAGGTGGGGCCCTACGATCACCCTGCGTTACTTGGCTCACCTTTGAAAGCTACAGACACATTCGAGCGCCAGCGGGGTTTGATCCGGTGGGAGTGAATAGACACCTCAGTTCTACCAAAAAAACAGGTGGGAGTGAGTAGACACCATCAAAACAGGTGGAGCTCGACGAACAGCATTACCAGCGAGCTCGACCTTGCCTCAACCCCTGTGCCAGCCAGCAGGAGAGGCAGAGCAGCGGGGTCAGAGCTGTTGCACCCGCCCAAAATAACACAAAAAAAAAACATGCCTGAGTGGGTGCGTGTTCCAGGCGACTGTCGACTGTGCTTCGACGGTCTTCTCCACCGAGCTGGCTGGATGAGAAACGCAACCCTCAACCAGATCAGAAGAGAAGAATGATGTTACGTTGGGGCGTTTTTAAGCCCCCAACATTCATTTGTTGGTAGAGTCACAAGGCAGCCCGTGAGATTCTCACGGGTTGACGAAATCTCATGCTTAATATCATGCTTGGTTGAGCATGAGAATTGGGGCCGGGTGAGAATCATTGTATCATTCAAATGAGAAAGTGATTCTCATGTGATCGAACCAAACATGCTCATAGTCACCAAACATCCAAAAGTAAATTTCAAACTTGTGATGTCCCTTCAATTTGGTTATCCCTACGAGATGAATAGAGCTCGAAGGAAGAAAAAAGAACAATTTAAGAACAAGAAAATCTTTTCAGTGAACAAGGCCTCTTTCTCACTTTCGTATGCATTCGAGACTTTTTATTTCACTTTTTCTTTTCTTTTGATAGATAAGTTGGGGTCAGGCAGATCCCTGCTGTTGTACAACTAAACCCCTAAATATCAAAGTTACATAGGATGTTCACAATCCCCTCCCACCATACGAGGGAAGCCCTCATGGGTTCTTTTTTTTTAATTAGTATCTATGGGGCCGATTGAACAGATGCAGCTTGCACTGATGATTTCCTTCTGGATGAGACTGTGCAACCAGTTTGGGTCTTTTTGCTTTTTAGAAAGATTGCACTTTTGATTCTCATAAGTAAAAACACACCTTTTTAAGCTGAATTCTCATAAAAAAGTTCTGTTTGCTGAGTGTGAGGAAAGTGCATGAACTCCAAGTTGTTTGAAGAATCTTTTCCGTAGGCTGGATGTATCTCAAGAGAAGCATAGGGCAAGCATCTTTTCCCATGTGAGTTTTCCCATCGTTTGAAGGCACGAGAGCTGATACATCATATTGCATATAACTAAATTACTGGCTATATTCTATCGCCACCGTGCATCTCAATTGATGGAGGTGAAGCAATCAGTTATATACAAATATGACTGCAACTGTTGCATGCCATGTGGGCTGCCTTTTTTTATTTTTTGATTTATAATCTGAAGAAATTGCATTCAACACAAAGAGTTGATTGTGCCGGCTAAGCTTGTCATACCTATGGCTGTCATGCCAGCTGCATAAAACTCTGAAGCTACGCCCCTACCCCTAGGGTTGCAAAATCTGACACGACCCGCCAACCCTCTTCTTAGCCGGGCTTGGGTTTGGCTTAAACTGGTTCATGTCATAAACGGGTCGACCCGCCTAACCCGTTTATTAAACGGGTCAGGTTCGTGTTAGGGGTATGCCAACCCGCCAACCCAGCTGACCCGTTTAATAAATGGGTTAGGTGGGCAGGTCAACCCGTTTACCCGAACCCAACCCGCCAACCTGCCCTCCAACCCGTTTACCCGACCCGCCTGCCAACCCGTTTACCCGACCCCGACCCGCCCGCCGAACCCAACCCACCAACCTGCCCTCCACCCCTACCTACCCCCACCCTCTGGGCCTATGTTGGGCATCGGCTCGCGCAAAGAGATGAGATGACACATATGAGAATCAAACTTTGACCACCCGTCTAGCGGCCAAAGCCCCACCCAACTACCCTAACCCACTTGAGGCATGGCCTTTCTTTGATTTAACATGGAGAAACCACTATTTAGACGTCGTATTACGAGCCCAGTGGACCGCGGACGGCAACAAGGGCAGGCCTAGCCCCTTGTATGCTTATTTGGAGCTTTTGTCAGACGAGAAAAACTAGCAACGCGTGATTCTTCTCTTCATATCTCATTTAACCATGAGAAAAACTAGCAACAAGCTATCTCTTCTGTCTGTTTTTGCGAAGTTGGAAGCGATTTCTGCACCTAAAGCTGCAGACCCACCATGGCTTCTCAACATTTCTCACAATTAAATCAATTCTCCAAAGATGTGAATTAAGGTTTGTTATCTTAATAAGCAATATCAGGAAGTAGGATTAATCAATGGCCCAGCCCAGCCTGCTTTTTGGACGGGTTCTTCAGCCGTTGATTCTGCATGAAACTGTGAGTCTGTGACAGGTAGTGAGAATACTATTTTTTTTTTTTTGGGTAGCAAAAGAGTCCCAGTTTTATGGACGATCTACAAAACCTGGGAGAACACTATTCTATCAAAATCTTTATTCAGATTACCTTTGGGAGCCATGCATTGAGATGGAAAAACCATTACAATGTGTTGCAAAAATTGTTTTGCCGTGATGTTGAAAGGGAGTTTGGGAAGACATCTTGTGAATGGAGTTGAAATGTGGTGATGGGGCTGCCTACACTATTCCCAATGCAGTATTTTGGCAATACAACTGCTCCGAAACAGCATGAGAGCATGGTTAGAAACTGCAACACGCCTACGTTTCAAGACTCCCCAACATAGCCCAAGCCTGCCTTGAATTTGTGAAAATGCTGGACGATATGTTTCTCTGGGATTTAGATCATGAATAAAGAGTTATGTTTTGAGACGCTGATCCCCTGACCACTCACACTCATCTATTCCCTTTTTTTCCTTTTCTTTAATTTGTTGAGATTTTATCAAGATTTTTCTGTTAAGGACAACTTTTTCTAAAATATCATATGATATTCCCTTGCTGAGAATATCACAAGAACAATGTCTATGAAATTGTTCAGGACTATTTATCTTCAAAGACAAACCCTGTTTGGAAGTTTATGTAAAACAAAGGATCGTTTGATGCAGGGGACACACACTTCTTACATGAGTTTGATATGTGGGACGCGTTTGTTCTACATTTGATGCGGACCATGGGGCCTGCATGGGACAGGGCACACGTCACACCACGTCCCCCGCCAGGCAGACCCCTATGATCCTCATATCAAATGCTGCCAAAGGGTACATACACAATGACAGACTAGTCAAATTTTCACTTACAATAGCACAAAGGCAAAACTGTCAGGAATATTGAAGTCTTTAAATTGTAAAATTCATGCACAATTAACACCAAAAGTCAAATTTTACCTTACAATAGTACAAAGGCAAAACTGTCAAGAATATTGAAGTCTTTAAATAGTTAAAATTCATGCACAATTAACACCAAAAGACCTATCACTAAACGAGAATACCAACTACAAATCACACGGAAGCAAGCAAAACACAAAGATATGGCATTGTTTTCCAACACGAGGTAAACCAATGGCTTGGCTCTCAATTAGAGAAGGCCAATCCACCACTCTTCGCCATTCCGACAATTGTCATCATCCACGGTTCATCCCCAAGAAGCACATACCTGCAAAATTTCCTTTGCCAATAAAGGAGAACATACCAAAATTTCAATAATCTGACTTGACTATTTCCTTTCTGTCCAACTAGTGTGGAAACATTACAATTGGATTGTCCAAGAAACCATTTGTTTCATCAAACTGGTGAAAACTCACCTACTTGTACATTAAACATGATGAATCACTAATGACAGCAAAGACAACCGTCTCATTAATGTCAACAGCCAGTATCATTTCATAAGCAAAAAGAAAGCTGCCGATGATGAAGCGCCCAGCTCAACATTTAAAATTCATGGTGAAGGCCCAACTAAACACATATCAGGAAGGAATATAAGAATGCTTATATCCTAACCATACAGATAATAAGGTATGTATTCTTACCTCTTAAAGGAATTTCTCTGGGTGACAGCACATGGCATATGAACTGTTAAAACTTGTCCAATCTGCCAATTCATGGTTGATGAGATCTCTTGACTGTGTAATTTTGCAATGGACAATGAGATAAAAGAGAAAGGATAATACTTTTTAGACCTTGTATTATTACATGTAATAGGTAAAGTGTGAAGCTTATAGCAATGTGAAAAAGAAGAACTACTTATGTAGTCGGTTCTTTTGAAGATGAATCTTGATGCAGCACATTTGCTTTTTGCCTTTCAGCAGCCTGTGAAGCAAATAGACAGTAAGAACTTACAGTAAGTACAAAGCAGTGATCAATTCAGTGCCTACAGGCTGCAATACAAGAGTTGAGGAAATAACAGTGGTTGCTAATTGGTCAACAGATGCCTAAGTGCCTACATAAGATCAATATCTGGAATAATGTTTTCCAACAAGAAGCACAAAACTTCAGAGGTTTCAATAATCTCGATCACTGTTCAGAGGTAAACCACATACATTGCATGCATGCAGGCACGGATATACACACACCCACATGCAAAGTATGCACACCCACACACAGGCCCACACGCCCAGTATGCACACACATCCAGACAGATGTGCCATGAAATATGAGGGAATCACAACTTAGGAAAAAAATGTTCTGTATAATGACAATTAGCATAAAACAATAAAATATATCCAGCAAAAGTTCTTGATTGTCATCAAACAAAATTAAGTAGAAACAGAAAAAGCATGATAGGGGAAAGGTGGAGTAGGGTGATGGGACTTTATCATGGGAAAAGAATGAACAAGATGTAACTGGCACATGTCATCAGAATAGAAATCTTATACGTTGCAGGTTAACCACCAAACCCATAAGTGATTAACACAGCAGAAGCACGCTGAGAAGAATAGGAAAACAATTTTATATTTTATGGTTATTTAATAAATGAAAAAAGTATAGTAGGATTAATGCAGATAGAACAAAAGGATTTTTTTCCACAAACACATGGAAGCTATTTAGGTCTTGTTATTATGCCTGAATATCTGGAGAGGTAAAATGGTGCAAATAGTCGTGTGTACTTTCCTAATTAAATTTACAAGACTCAACATATGATGCAAGTCTTGGTCTCCCATGTGGAATATTTTGATATAATCGAACAAGGTCGCCAAGAGGAGAAACAGAAATGGTAATCATTCAGGAAATAGCAATCAGAAACAAGGTTAATTTTGGCACACGTGAAGCAGGAATCAAAACAAGAAATAGACTGGGAAACATTTGGCAAGCGATTAGGAAGCAAAATGGTTTTTCATTTTAGAATAGTGTCTTTTCTGCTACTCAGAATGGCATTACAGAAACATGTTTTTACACATGTAGAAATAGTACAAAGATACAAATTTACACAACATTTATTTGTTCAATAATACTCTGATGACGTGTATATCATTTAACTCATAAGTAAATACACTTGTGTAATATATTATATTCTAGAAATAGTACAAAGGTACAAATTTGACATATTTATTTGTTCACCAATACCATGACTTGTATATAATTTAACTCATACATAAAATATTACATTCATTTTAGCATAATATCATTGAAAAGTATATTTTTTATTTCATATATGTCTGTTAAAAAATTCTAATAACATATATGTCTGAATGCCTACACATGGAAAATTGGAAATATGTTTCATAGCTAAAAACTTTGCACAGTCACAAGAAATGTGTTCCCTTTACATGGGAAACTTGCTTTTCCGTTGCATGGAAAATACATTTCCCTTTGTATGGGGGAAACATTTTTCTCCAAAATTTCTTAGAATTTCCCAAACATTTCAGAAATGATGCATTCAACATTCAAAAAAGGGTTTCATGAGAAAAGTTGCATCAAAGGCATTAAAAGTAAATATGGAAACTGCTCCATCAAATAGCATGCCAAGGAACAGTGAAAATCGCACTGACCAAATATCCCAAGAGATAATAATCCAATCTATTAAAGAACAGTTTTCAATTTGACCAAGACAATGCCCATGGATGCAAGGGACAAAAGTTCGATGCTGAGTAAAGAAGATATCCTAAAGCACAGTAAACAAAAACAAAAAAAGAAATCAATTCAAAGTGCAAACCTTCTTAAGCTTCTGTAGAATGGATTCTTCATAAGCATGGAACCCAGCACCAACAAGATTGGAAAGCTCTGAAAGATTATCAACCTCGTCTGACTTCTTCTCAAAAGGGCTCAATGAAACAGTTGCAATAGGGCAAAGAGGGCGAACACGCAGAGCGTTTAAATCATCAAAGCAGAAGCTTTGTGAAGCAGCAACCTGAAGACAAACTACTAATCATTAGTAGCAGCTCCAACAATAAAACTAAACAAAAATGAAAGAATTGAACTTTAATCAAATTTTAAATATACCAAATAATACAAGGAAATAGTGAAAAATGAAAAAGTAAAAACTTTGAAGACTATACAAACAACATGGTGATAAAACACTTACCACACATGCTCTGGAAGCCATGACAACCAATGCCTTCTTTGATCGGATAACTACATCCTCAACAACACCAAACCTCCCAAAGAACTCATATAGCTTTTGAACATCGCAAATGTCCCTTGAGTGATGCCATGTAACTTCAACAATCTTCTCCTTGTCTAACGTAGCTGCTGCTGAGGCATTGTCACCATCCTCTTTCCTCAACGGGGTTGATGAAACTTTCTTTTCCCGCATTGATATGATTCTGGTGATCTCTTCTTCAATTTTCTTCTTAGCCCTCTCTATTTCTTCTCTATCCTTATCAAGTTGGCTCTTAGCATTTGAAGCAAAAGCACGCTCTTGCTCTGCTAGCTTATCCATCATCTTCCGGCGTTTAGTAGAAACTTGGTTCTCCCTCTCCAGCTGCTGATGCTTGAGCCTCAATAGATCATCATAGGCTTTACGAGCAGATTCATCACTAAGTATCTCATAAGAAGTCTGTATTGCCTGGAATAATGATGCTGCCATTGGATCATCTGGCCTTTTGTCTGGGTGGCATGATAATGCTTTTTCCTTATATGCCTTTCGAATTTCCTTGGTTGATAGCTTTGTTCCCTCAAAGCCGGAGGGCAAACCCAACACAGCATAGTGATCTTCTTCAGACATCTCTGCAAAATTAACTCCACCAAGAAGCAGAATCTAAAAAGCCTACCAACAAGAACACCCTGAAACAACAGGAACATCATGTCATCACACACACACACACACACACACACACACACACACACACACACACACACACACACACAGAAATCACCAAAAAACAAGCCAACCTAACTTCCAACCAACAAAAACTAAAAAAACTAAAGGAGAAACGATTATAAATAATGTTTTCAATCCCAGTAAACCCAACAAGGAAACCAACGTGTGTGTGTGTGTGTGTGTGTGTGTGTGTGTGTGTGTGTGTGTGTGTGTGTGTGTGTGTGTGTGTGTGTGGCTTCAGATTAAAGAAATTATGTTTCGTCATTTACCTACAATGCGATAGATGTTTTAAAGGGATTCTCAGATTCTCTCTACTTGTTTTGTAGAAAGTTGCAAAAAAATCTACCTAAAGGGCTCATATCAAACTTGAAAATTCTGATTGAATTTTGGCACCATGCGAACCCAAAGCCTAAAACTAAAGAAACCCGTCATTGAATTTTCACCAAGAAAATCAACGATGCTCTGAAACTTACCAAACAAATGGAGTAATCAAAAGAAGTACCAAACAACTCAATATAAATAAATTCAAAAGCAATCATTAGCACAAAACCCTTTTCCCAACTCGAAAAATCCATCAAAAGAACACCATCAGTGATTAAAATATATACCAAGTGAAAACAAGGAGGTCAATATTCGGGGATTCTTTTTAGGACAAAAGAACAGACAAACACGAACCATATAGGAGAGAGAGAGAGAGAGAGACTTCATCCAGAGGTTGCCCGAAGAAAAGATCGCTAGTTGGAGGAGATGCAAGACCAAAGTTACCGGAAGCTTCTTAGATAGGTGGAAAACCGCTTCTCGGAAACTCGCCTCGGAAGAGTGATACTCCTCGCTTCTAAAACTTGATGAGAACCTCGATTCTCCCATGCTTCTCCTATGCTTTCCACACGCTTCATCTATTCTTCTTATATGTTCTCTTATTCAACTTTTCATGTTTTTTATGTGTTTTCTCTCACTCTTCTCACTCACTTCCATGTGCTTTCTCTAAATTGGTAGTCATCAATTTTAGATTTTGTTACAAATTTAATTCTTACACTAAAAAGTCATGAAATGTAAGAATAGTCACTTTAATTTTAGTTTTTATTTGTGTTTCATTTTTATTCTCATTTAATTCTTATATTTTTTTCCTTATTTCTCGCTTCCCGCTTCCTATACATTTTCTTATTTCTCGCTTCCCGCTTCCTATACATTTTAAAATGCATCACTTCTTGCTTATGCTTACCATATCATTTCCCGCTTTCACTTCCTAGTTTGGCAACCTTGTGCAAGACCCGGAGCATAGTCACAAATATTGGTCTTGGCTATATATCAAGAAGGCAATTTCTCACAATAATATAAGCTTAATAGATAAATTTTGGTAAAAATCAGTGCTTAAAAAATTAAAAATAGTAGAAATAAGTAAGAAAAATAACATGTTTAGATAATAAAACACACATATAATAAATAAATAAATAAGTAAAAAATACAAAATAAAGAAGAAAAATTTAGCTAAAGATATAGAAAAAAAGTAAAAAAGTAAAAGATAACTCATAATATTGTGACATATAAATTTCTGATATTTTCAAAATATCATGATATTTTTCATTTAATATTGTTTTATGAATATCACTATATTTTCGAAATATCGCCTATATTTGTGACCATGAACCAGACAGACAAGGACTCTCTCTCTCTCTCTCTCTCTCTCTCTCTCTCTCTCTCTCTCTCTCTCCATTATTTTCAAGAGAAATGAAAAACCTTGTTTTTTTATTTTAATATTTGGTTTAAGCTACCGTACAATTCAAGATTTTGAAGTCTTGAAATAATATTAC
Organism: Nuphar pumila; assembly: GCF_984573655.1. Lineage (NCBI taxonomy): Eukaryota > Viridiplantae > Streptophyta > Magnoliopsida > Nymphaeales > Nymphaeaceae > Nuphar > Nuphar pumila. The sequence goes on from NC_143253.1 coordinate 135,364,015, forward strand.
AGCCTCGTCACAACACATGAGGCCCTCGTGTCCGCTAGTTTTGTGTTAGGCTCAGCTCAGCTTGGATTTTCTTTGACTAGCCTTGTTTTGGGCTATGTCACAAAGATGCTAGCAAGACCCAACACGCAAGTTAAAAAATTTAATTGAAAATTAGGGTGTGTTTGATTCTCATAACAGTTTGTTCAGGATAACTGGTCTAGGACAAGACAATTTGTCCTCAAAAAAATAAATATTTGTTTCAGTTGGGTCAAAAAACAAAAAGATTTCCTGGACGAGAAATTTTTAGTCAAGAAACAAAAACAGTAATAGATCCCCCACAAAAAATCAAATTCTTCAAAAAAAAATAACAATTTCCAAATAAAATCATCTCTAGATGTTTTTCTAAGAAAAATTAAAATTTTCAAAGTATTTTGAGATTTTTCCTCAACCAATATTTTCTCAAGATTTGCAACTATGATGCAAACCCGATTTAAGTTGGGAAACTGGAATTATCATCTCCTTGAATTGCAGCAATCCACTTAGGGAAAAGATTTCTCAAAATTTATCCTTCTGAATTTCTTTTTCTTTTTTTTAAGATAACTGAAATGTAGACGATCAAGAATCTCCCAAATCCAAGAGAACACTTGTGCAATCTCAACTACCAAAGTATTTAGACTATTCAAGAGATGCATAGATAGCATCCTCCCACTTCCTGAGCATGGACTTCAACAACTCCCCATCCTTCAATTATTAGGAAAATCCTGTTGGTTGGTGGTGCAAAGATGAGAATGCATGTACAGATCATCAAAATTTTCAATTCAATCCCTAGAGAGGGAAAGGAAAATAGCAAGTATTAGATGCGACATGGTTTCCTCATGCTGACAGTCAGTCATGTTGCAGGCAACTTAGCTTGTGCTAATGCAAACTACGGACTTTACTAGTATCCACGTTTTGTTTTTGTTTTGTTCCACCCAAAGTACCCAATTGATGAAAGCCTTGCACCAGAGCCTACTCTTGAGGCCACTCCACACTATCCAGTATATATGCATGGTATATGAAAAAGGAAGTCCTTGCAATTATAAATATGCATAAAAATACAAAATAAGAGTACCAAGTTCTTTTCTTCAACATGATTGATTGGAGTATGTTCCTCTGTTATTTATTTAGATGGACTGGAGTATGTTCCTCTCAGTACATCCACAATGGGACTTGTCATTTTCTGTTAGCATTCCAAATAAAATCAGATTCATTTGTGGAGGTGTTTTAATCAGAGTTATGTTATGTGCATTACATGGGTTTACCATCTCTTTCAGACATTACATCAAACGGTTGAAGAGCAACTTCACATCCCCCCAAATTCGATTGCAAGATCCCAACAAAAAACTGGCACCCTCTCAAATTTAGTTTATTCATCAAAACATCTCACAGAACCATCACATCAAACACATGGTGCACATCGTTCAAACACCCTTCTCATATTGCGGATGACAGAGTAGGTGCTCGGTTGGAGGAGCAAACGGGCTGGTGGGTAAAGCGATGGACGGTGAGTTTTGGTCTGGGTTGTGGATTTAGGTTGGTGGTGACTCCAACAATCATGAATAGCTACCCTTCTCTGCTGAAACAGCAAACTTAGCCCAATCTTGACCCCAACCATCTTAAGAATTCAACCAAGAACCAGATAGAGAGAGAGATACCTAACCGGCGAGGGACGGAGCCAACGCCGAAGATGGCCTGAGAGTGATGCCGGCCGTGGATCCCAGTTGCAGAGGCGAGGGCTGCGTTGCCCTCGTGTGCGGAGAAGAGATCGGGGTGTGCGTCTTTTGTTCCCTCACACAAAAAGTCTCAAATAAATCACGCCTAACTTTCAGGAATTTACAAATACCCATCTAGTTAAGAAACTAATTCTAAAAGAGACCCCTCCCATAACCCTGCTGGCTTTACCGTGGTTATAAACCATAGTTAACATGACAAAATTACTCCATTGTTGCTTGCCTTTCATGTCTCTAACTTAACCTTAGTTTTTGAAACTTTTATATTTTCATGGCCACTGCGTTTATTGCAACACAAATAAACTAAGGAACTGAATTTTCATTAGCCTTTCAATTAATTTGTGTTTTAAACTTAAAAGAGAGAGGAGAATGGGCAATGAAATAATTTTACTGTGCCCAAACGTGGTTTACTCATGGTAAAGCCTGCTGAATTAAGGTAGGGGAGTTCTTGAGAATTACTTTGTTAACTAGGTGGGGTATTTGTAAATTCTCAAAGATTAGAATGCTTGCATCATATTCCTTTATTTTTGAAATTTTTATTTTAATATTTAACATAATAAATAGAACAAGGACGTACATTTGTGTCTTTATAATAAATTTAATCCCATGTATATGGGGGCAAGCCCTTTCATATTAAAAGAAAAAAAATTAATCACTGCTCTTAATGTCGTTTTGATTATTTTAACCAGTTTAGTGCTAATGCTCTTGACGATTAACTTTAAAAATTATTTTTCATGATTTATGAGAAGATATTTTCTACTTTTAGTAGACTCCAACAAGGATGGCAGTGGAACTGGGGCAAACGGGCCCCGCCCCGCCTCGTTTGAACCAGGGATGGAGGACATGAAACTAGGATGGAGGCGAGGATGAAGGTTAAAATCAAAACCCGTGTGGGGATGGAGGCGGGGACGGACTTATGCTTTCCCCTGCCCTGTCCCCATCCTGATTCCTGCTTTGCCCCGTCCCCAATCCTTCTTTAGGGATGGCACTAGACTGAGAAAAAGTGGGGCCTCATCCCGTTCGGACCGGGGATGAGGGACATGAAATGGGGATGGAAGTTAAAATCAAAACCCTTGGGAGGATGGAGGGCAGGATTTTGAGACGAGGCGGGGGTGGAGACCTTGTCCCCCGCCTCGGTTCACTGCAATCCCTGGACTCCAATGCCTCTTTTTTTTGTGGTATCTCATGTGGTAAGCAGGGTCTTGTGCCAAGCTGAAGGCCCAAGTTCGAATCCCTCTGTCACATGGGGCTTAAGAGATATCTGGTAGGGGTCTGCATAACCCCAGCTTGCCTTTAAAAAAAAAGAATGGTCAGTATCTGTATACATGTATCGTTTGGCCATCGATTCGGGTGAATCGGCTGATACTGATACTCAAGCAAATTGTTCTAAATTGCCTAAAAAATAATTAAAAATTATTATGTATCAATCAAAACATGACACATGTTAAAGCCATTAAAATTAGTTTTAAGTATTTATATATTTATTAAAAAATAACCAACTCAAGTCAGTATGTATTGATTTTTTGCTGATACGCACCGATACTGACAACATTGCTTTTTACCCACCAACCAACCTTTCAAGGAGTTGCATATACAACGGATTTGGTTCGAACCCAGGTAAAACCAGAGCCAGACCTTATTTGAGATGTTAGTATCTGGTCCAGACTCGGGCTCAATCAGACCCACCATAAGAAAAACTACCCGGATCCTATAAGGATTACATAAACCAGACACAGATCATGCCCGGTAAAATCATTTTTTTATCCTTTTTACATTGACAATTTGCAGATCTTAGTCAAAGCTCAAGTTGGGCCCAGGTCTGGTATGAAATTTCACAAAACCATACTCAACTCCATATATTAATCAGATCCTTCAGGTTCAACCCGATTTCTAATCGAACCTTCTTATTTATCACCACTCGATAGGGTTTGGTACGGGTCGGGTTTGAGTCAAACCTGGCCCATTGACACCTCTAGAACAAAGACCCTCCTTTCTTTAACGTGCGTTTGAATAACTTAGACAGATTATGGTGGAGCCCAGGTCATGTTCGACCCTCACTATAAGGGGAGATCTCAAATCTCCAAATTTCACTGCAACCATAAGAAGTCAAACCAAAGATACATGATCTGATATCCTCATTTCTCAAATTCTGGTATAAAATCATAACTCAAGTTGAGATTTGAAAACCAAGGCATTCAAGCCACCATGTTAAAGATTCATGCTCAATTGGAGTTATGAAGGATCTCCCAAACCACTCGTGCTGCTAAGTCAGACCATTCTTACTCTTCCATTCCAGTTATATAAGTTTCATGTTATTCAACTTTGGTTTTTTTTTCAAACCCAAAATTGTTTATTTGTTTATTTTATTGACTATTCTAATTCATAATTGCAGTATTTTTTTAGAGGAAAAACAATCGGTAATTTTAGAGTTATGTGCATGGTTTTACGTATCAGTTCTTAAAATGTTTTTTTTTTCAAACACACAAACTTGTTTATTTTATCGACTATTCTAATTCATAATTAAAGTGTTTTTTTAGAGGAAAAGCAATCAGCAATTCTACAATATATAAAGATTGGAACCATGGTTTTCAACTCGATAGTTCTGTGCCTTCAACAAATATATATATATATATATATATATATATATATATATATATATATATATATATATATATATATATATATATATATATATATAGCATTTGCTACCTTGTGGTAAGGAACCCCCTTAGTTATAACTCATAGGAGAAGTTTGTTTTGACTAAATATGGCCTCATGGATGTATTCAGCATTATTAGAATTAGGGATGGCAGTGGACCGGGGGAAAGCGGGGCCCCGCCTCGCCCCGTTTGGACCGGGGATGAAGGGTATGAAACGGGGATGGAGGCGGGGGTGGAGGCGGGGGTGGAGGATAAAATCCATCCCCGCCGCGGAGGCGGGGCGGGGGTGGACGTGCACTTTTCCCCGCCCCGCCCCGTCCCCGCCACGATCCCCGCCTAATCCCCGCCCCAACCCCGCCCCGACCACTTTTCCCCGCAATATCCCCGCCCCGCCCTCGTTTGGACCGGGGATGAAGGGTATGAAACGGGGATGGAGGCGGGGGTGGAGGATAAAATTTTGAGGCGGGGCGGGGGTGGAAACCTTGTCCCCCGCCCCGCCCCGCCCCGCCCCACTGCCATCCCTAATTAGAATAGTAGGAATCAACTCTTGGATCATAATTTTTTAACATAAAAAATAGGTTTTTTGATGTTTGAAATTTTAATATATTGTAGACCATCATTGATTTTTCAACTCTCGGAAATCTGATACATACATCACAAAAACATGATCAAAAAGTTAGTTTCTACTAAACTTAATATGTTGATCACATCTAAAGGGTTAGATGTGCAAAAAAAAAAAACATGATTGTCAGTTTCTGCTAAACTTAATATGTAGATCATGAAGGGTTAGATTGTTGAGTCCGTCGGGGTTTCCACCGTCGGTCCGGCGTCGCCGGCGTCTCAGCAACCACCAGATCCGTCGAAGCCCTGCAAAGTAGAAAATATAAAACGCAACAGCATACCTGAGGCGGCCATTGCCGGAGGGCGGAGGACGTTTGCCGGAGAAGGGCGATCTTCAACTCGGCCGGTATGCAGCCACCACAAGCGCAGGCTTCCGAATGCAGACGGTGAGTCGACCTTCTTCCCTCCCTTACTGTTTTTCTCACAGTTTTGCACTGTCCTGGGTTACTTATGAAACCCTGTATATATAGGCAAAGGATGGGAACAGTTTGTATAACCGTTCCCCCTTTATCTATGTCAGTTTATCGGAATGGATCATCCCTTGATGTGGGGTGTTTCCACATCGTGGATAACCACCACGTTTTACGTGGTGGTTAATCCAACATTCTCCCACTTGATCCGACGATAAACTCTTTAACTAGAAAACCTTATGGGAATAACTTGATGAATAGAATGGCCTTTTTTTTTTATTCTATAGGTCCTTGGTTGAATCTCTAATCCTTATGAGATTAATAACAACCATAATGAGAATCAAGTATTGAAAGTGATCATTTTATTTATATGCATATGTCAAAAAGAGTTTAACAATCTCATCCTCATTACATGTTCGGAATATAATCCCGGTGCTAGCCCTTTAGTAAGAGGATCAACGATCATCTCTTTGGTACCAATATTGACAATATGCACTAAATGATTCTTTGTCCTTTCTTTAACAACAAAATACTTCAATTTCATATACTTACATGATGTAGTACTTTTGTTGTTGTTCGAAAAAGACACCACAGCTTCATTATCATAGTAGACCTTCAGTGGCTTCCCAATGGAATTGACCACATTTAACTGTGATATGAAGTTCTTTAACCATATAGCCTGCGAAGTAGTCTCGTACAATGCTATGAATTCTGCCTCCATGGTGTGGGCAGCAGTGGTCGACTGCTTTCCACTCCTCCAAGAGATCGCGCCCCCAGCAAGTAAGAAGATGTACCCAGTAGTAGACTTTCTACTATCAAGGCATCCTCCTAAATCCGCATCTGAGTAGCCAATGACCTCGAGGTGATCAACTATATGATACGTTAACATATAGTCTTTTGTCTCTTGCAAGTACCGCAAGACTTTCTTGGCAGCCTTCCAATGAGGTAAACATGGGTTAGACTGAAATCTGCCAAGTACCCCTACTGCAAAAGAAATATCTGGTCGAGAACATGTCTGTGCGTACTGCAAGCTGCCAACAACTGATGCATACAGATAAGCATTCATCAGTGCTTTGTCAATATCGTTTTGTGGACAATCCTTTAGGCTTAGCTTGTCACCCTTTGATATGGGTGTAGAACTAGGAGAACAATTCTCCATCCCATATCACTTTAACACTTTTTCTATATAGGATCTTTGAGAGAGGCCTAAAAAATCTTTTGCTCGGTCTCGACGAATCTCAATGCCAAGAATGTAAGTAGCCTCACCCATATCTTTCATATCAAAATGTGATGCAAGAAACTGTTTTGTCTCTGAAAGTAACTTTATATTGTTGGTTGCAAGTAAAATGTCATCCACATACAACATCAATATAATGAACTTACTCCCATTTTCCTTAAGGTATATACATTGATCAATAATGTTTTCTGTAAACCCGAAAGTCACAATGACTTGGGAAAATTTAATATACCACTGTTGGGAGGCTTGTTTAAGTTCATATATTGATTTGTTAAGCTTGCAAACCAAACGATCATCTTCAGAGAAACCAAGAGGTTGTTCCATGTATACCTCTTCATTCAGATCCCCGTTGAGGAACGCTGTTTTTACATCCATCTGATGTAGCTCTAAATCATAATGAGCTACGAGGGCCAAAATTATCCTCATTGACTCCTTAGTTGAGACAGAAGAAAATGTCTCATTATAGTCAATGCCCTTCATCTGGGTGAATCCTTTAGCAACCAATCTTGCTTTATGTCTCTCTATGTTACCTTTGGAGTCTTTTTTGGTCTTAAAGACCCATTTACACCCTACGGGCTTTACTCCTTTGGGTAACGTGACAAGATCCTACACTTGATTTTTAGCCATAGAGTCTAACTCTTCTTTCATGGCTTTTATCTAGTGCGATGATTGTTTGCTTTCAACAGCTTCCATAAAAGTCAATGGGTCATCATCCATATCTATGAAATCACCAGGCTCCTGAAGGTACACCACATAATCAGGATGTATGGCAGATCTCCTAATCCTTGTGGATCTTCAAACAGGTCGTTCTTCAGGCTCAGATTGAACCTGATCATCTTGTTTGTGCTTTTCCATATTATCCACAATAGGTTCATTTTGAATTTGTGCATTAATAATCGAATCATCAACCACACCATCATTAGGAATAATAATGTGGTATCTTTCGATGTTTTCCTTAACAGGTGACGAAACTGGATCATGTACTTCCTTAAAACCAAGGCTTTGAAGTGCACTTAATTCTACTGAACCATCTTCTAGGAATCTTGCCTTATCCATTTCAACAATTTGTGGTGAGTGAGATGGACAATAAAACTTGTACCCTTTTGATCTTTCTGGATAACAAATGAAATGTCTACTGGTTGTTCTTTGATCAAAGGCTTTAATGTGGGGGTTATACAATTTAGCCTCTGCAAAACATCTCCATATGTACATATAAGACAGTGATGGTTTCCTACCTGTCCACAGCTCGTAAGGAGTTTTAGGCACAGATTTCGTAGGAACCTTATTCAAAATATGTACAACAGTTCTTAAAGCTTCACCCCACAACTTTATGGGAAGTGTTGAATAATTCAACATAGCTCTGACTATTTTTTTAAGCGTATGATTTCTCCTTTCAGCTACACCATTCTGATAGGCACTACCAGACATGGTATATTGAGGCACAATGTCTTCCTCTTTCAGAAATCGCGTTAATGGTCCTTCCCTTTGCCCCATCTCAGTAAATCTACCATAATATTTGCCACCTCTATCAAACCTGACTATCTTAATAACCTTATCAGTTTATTTCTCTACTTCTTTCTTAAATTCCTTAAACATCTGAAAAACATTAGATTTTTCAAAGATCAAGTAGAGATACATATACCGAGAATAGTCATCAATAAAGGTGACAAAATATTTTTTGCCTGTGTAACAAGGGGAAAACGGTCCACATACATCCGTATGGACTATCTCCAATATCTCACTGCTGCGTTTGACACCCTTTTTATATGTGTTTGTATGCTTACCCTTTATGCAATCAACACATGGGTCATTGTCGGTAAAATCTAGAGATTTCAAGATCCCTTCATTTACGAGTCTCTTTATTCTCTTTTCAGAGATATGACCCAACCTTCGATGCCAAAGCATGTAAGATTTATCATTTATCAAGCTACGTTTATTTCCAACCAATGCGTATTCAGAAGTCAGAGACTCCTGAGTTTGGATCTTCACATTCAATCTATATAAACCATCATAAACTGATGCAGAACCAATTTCAATTGAATTTCTGAATATGAACAATTTGGAATTTTCAAACTTAAAACAATATCCAAATTTGTCCAACTTTGAAATTGAAATTAAGTTTCTACTATATGATGGAATATAAAAGACATCATGAAGATCTAAAACTATGCCTGTATCCAGAGTAATCCTGCAGGTTCCAACACCCTTCACATGTGAACATATCTTGTTTCCTGAATAGATGTTTTTCTCATGCATTGTTGGTTTCCTTCTGCTCAAGAATAGCTGTAGACAGTTGAAAATATGAACAGTAGCACCAGAATCAACCCATCAGCTATTTTCAAGAATTTATAATAAATTACATTCATGAGAAACAAATGACAAATTACTTCTCTTTTCCAACCACTTTTTGTACTTTATACAATCTGCCTTTATGTGTCCCTTCTTCTTGCAAAAGAAGCACTTTCTGGGAGCCGGGTTGGATTGCTTGTCTTGGGATAACTTATCCCCAGTTGGCTTCTTCCTAGTATTTCTCTTAAATGCATTCTTCCTTGGTCCTACCTTGGAAGTATGAGAAGTTATATGTGCACTTTGCAACTTCTCATCTTTCATCCTCTCTTCTTCTTCAACACACTTGGACATGAGTTCATTAAATGTCCATTCATCATTATGTGTGTTGTACGAGATTTTGAAAGGTCTGTATTCCAAGGGTAAGGATGTTAGAACTAAAGGCACTAGGAAATAATTAGAGATGGTGAGCTTCATGTCATTCAGCTGAGATGCTATGTTCTTCATCTCCAAAATATGCTGGCGAATGTTTCTCCCTCCAGTATATTTTATAGATATGAATTTAGACATCAGGGTACTGGCTCTGACCTTGTTTGAACTCACAAATTGTGCCTCAATAGCACTTAGAAATTCTCTCACTGTTCTGCATTGTGGGATAGCACTACGAATATTCTTAGCTACTTTAGATTGTAAAAGTAACAAGCTAAGCCTATTCGAGCGCTCTCACTTCTCAAAAGCAATCTTTTGATCAGCAGTGCTCTGATCTGTGAGGGCAGCGAGTTCATCTATCCTTAGGGTCAGATCTAAATCCATATACCCTAATATAAAAAGAACAGTTTTTTTCCAATCACTAAAATTAGATCCATCAAAAACAGGTATAAAGCTTGAGCCATCTAAAATCACAGAACTAGAAACTGCATGACAAAAGACACGTATCAAGAAGCATTCGTACGAGACTAAACTTTAATGGAAAAAGCAAAAGAATAAAGACCCTTAATATGCTTATTTCCAGATGAGTGAATGGGGTCATCGGAGTCCTATTTTGGTAAGAGCTCCGACACGCAAAACCACTTCGCCTACCGACCATATTCGGTGAAACTAAGGTTCGTGTAAAGTTAGACCATCAACACAAGGTACCTTTGGATACACATGTGTGATGTATCTCGACACATTTACCTTATTTTACCCTACTTAAATTCCAAACACAATAAAATTACCTTTGGGTCGTTTATCATTTCATGAATATAAGTACAACAACATTATTGGCTAAAACCATATGATAGTACAACATTTTGATAACATACGTGTATTCAGTCACTTTCATGACATGAAAAACACTAAGTTATCTAACTATCTTTGATGCCAATATTATATACACATGCATAATTATAAATAAATGCATGAGCAATAACCCAAGCCAAACTTAAATGGGTAAAACCTTGGGTCCTCAAGAAGGAACCGGCTTGAAAGCACTCTGAACCGGTCTGAAACAGCCCTGAACCGGTCATCCAAGGGTCCGAACCGGTTCTGAACTGGGTCAAGTATGAACAAAAGTTCATAAAAACCCTATAACCATATGCCAAAATCCCTGTATTTTCCTATATTTAAGAAAACAGGGTCTTAGCATTTCGGAACCGGTGAGAAACTGGAAGAAACCGGTCAAAAACGGCTCTGAAACGGTCCCGAAAGAGGACCGAATCAGTCTCTGATCCGGTTCAGGCCAAATAGTGCCTGGACCCTACTAGATCCGGGTCAGACCCGACTGTAACTGGATCCGGGTCGGACCCGACTATAACTGGATCTGTGTCGAATCTGACAAGAACCGGATCCGGGTCAGACCCGATAATATCTGGATTCGGGTCGGACCCGGTAAGAATCGGATCCGGGTCAGACCTGGTAATATTTGGATCCGGGTCGAACCCGGTTTGTAACCGGATCTGAGTCGGATCCGGTATTAACTGGATCCGGGTCAGACCCGGTAATTACCAGATCCGGGTTAGACCCGGTTATAACCAGATCCGGGTCTACCCGGGGTTTACTGGATCCAGGCCAGACCCGGTAATTATAGGATCCGGGTCTACCCGAGGTTTACTGGATCCGGGCCAGACCTGGTAATAACCGGATCTGGGTCTGACCCGGGTATGATGGATCCGATATTAACCGGATCTGGTCCGAACTGAATACCGGACCCGATCCGGTTCCACCCGTTTAAAAACTGAAAAGGGGTAGAAAACCCCGATTTTCTGAAAAGAGGGATTTTTTCCCTCTTGCAGTCAGCGACCGATGTCGCCCGCCAGCGACCAACGTCGCCTGCCAGCAACCCACGCAGGAGCCCTGATGGCGTTTCTTCTCCAGCAAAAGCAGCCATCCGTCGGTGAAAACGGGAAAACCGCAAAAGCCTGTTTGTCACCCAATGGCGACAGTCACCGACTTCCGGCGACCAGCAGCAGCGTCACCCCACGGTGACCTGCTTTGCTGGACAACCAAAAGGCACACCCCGCAGCGGAAGCGGGGCGTGGGCCCATAACCCATTGTTGAGTCCGTCGGGGTTTCCACCGTCGGTCCGGAGTCGCTGGCGTCTCAGCAACCACCAGATTCGTCGAAGCCCTGCAAAGTAGAAAATATAAAACACAGCAGCATACCTGAGGCGGCCATTGCCGGAGGGCGGAGGACGTTTGCCGGAGAAGGGCGATCTTCAACTCAGCCGGTTTGCAGTCACCACAAACACAAGCTTCAGAATGCAGACGGTGAGTCGACCTTCTTCCCTCCCTTACTGTTTTTCTCACAGTTTTGCACTGTCTTGCACTGTCCTGGGTTGCTTATGAAACCCTGTATATATAGGCATAGGATGGGAACGGTTTGCATAACCGTTTCCCCTTTATCTATGTCAGTTTATCGGAATGGATCATCCCTTGATGTGGGGTGTTTCCACATCGTGGATAACCACCACGTTTTACGTGGTGGTTAATCCAACATAGATGTGCAAAAAAAAAAACCGAAAAAAATAAAAATATTACATTTTTCAATAGAAGGTTCCTTTCCTGTGAGGGTATCAAACATTACCCCCACACACTCACACACACTTATGTGCACGTCATTATTAATTTAATGTACACGAAATTTTCTATATTGGAAGTTATACATCACTATCTCCTCTAATGTATATAAATCAAGCTTGAGAATATCGCGTTGTGGCAAAGAGCAATATCACAAATCACAGAATTAGGATTATTTATGCCTGGCAATTTGACACTTTTTTCAGGAAAATCTCAGCAAAATAAATAATAAAAACATATAAAAAATAATGCATAAAAAATAAAAAGTGGTTTTATATACAATTATGAGATCAATATCATGATATTTTTAAATCGTGACTAATTTGAAAATATCATGATATTTTTTGAGATTATATCCATGTCTACAGATTTTGCAACCAAATCACAATATTTTCAAAATACAGGCAATAAATGTGGCGTGCAAATAACACATTTTGTAATTGTAACTGTCAAGTTAGGCGCCTTAGTCTTGCATATCATTCATCTCAAGGCATATAGATAATGCCTACAATGGCTTCTCTCCTCTGGTGGAGGTGACTTGTAGATGTCACCAAATTGACAGGACGTCACGAGTTCAAAACTGAAACTCAAGGAGTGACATCTCTTGCCGCAAGGTTAAAGCTGGCTGTACCCTTCATTGGGTAGAGAAAGACCTCAAGGGTTTTACCAACCAAAAAGCATGTTAATACAGCGCTCACCAACAAGAGGTATCTCAGAGTTTTGGGCCCGAGGGCATCGGTGGTCAATTCCTACGAGAGCTATTCCAATTTCATCAAGCGTATGGAGCAAGCCTGGTTGATCTCTCAGGTTATCTTCCCTCTCTTTTGGGCAATTTTTTATGCACCCACTTACCTGGGATAACAGGATAAGTTGGGATATTCCGTTATGCTCCACAATGCAATAACCCAACTTATACCACTTTTCTAGATAAGTGGGTACATAAAAAATCACCTCTGAATCTCAGATTGGCTTATTTTATTCTGATGCGATATCCAATCTTATACAGCTTTTCTAGATAAGTGGGTACATAAAAAACCATCCCCTCTTTATCTCAGATTGGCTTCTTTCATTCTCATGCGATATGAACGAGTTTTTCTTTGGAATTAGTTATGGTTTGTGAGATTCAAAGCCTCTGTGAGGTTGAATTCTACTTTGCATTGTGACAGGTTAATTTTTTCAGGAAATTATTTGGTCTTTGGTCTTTTGGTCATGAGAGGAACCCTGCACTTTACTCACAGTATCTTTCAGATCTTTTTCTCTATCCTCGTTTATTTCACAAATAAAAATTCTTCACCACAAGGATTAACATATGCATTCCCTAAACATTTTATAAAAAGCAAAAAAAAGCATGTTTATTTGTAAATATTCTTTTTCATACATTTGGTTGGTATTAAAAATGAAATAACTGTCCACAAGGGCTCCTTTCATCTGGTATTGGTGACTTGTGAATGTCACCAAGTTGACTGGACACAGGTTCGAAACCTACAGGTAGCATCTCTTGCGGCAAGGTCGAAGCTGGGTGTACTCCCCAGTGGCAGGGGGGACCTCAAGTATTTTACCAACCAGAGATCAGCGAATGTGCAGTCGGTGATGGGGGGGTCGCCTTAGATTATAAAAAGAAATGCAAACAACTTGAATTAAACCGGAAAGAAGGTGGATGGAACTCAATAATTCAATGTCTGAGCAGCAGTTACGCCCTATCACACAAACCATTATCAATGTTGAGCATTTGACCTCAATGCCTATGATCTTCAGAATGTCATATTTCCATATAAAATGTGGTCTTCCCACAAACATGGTCGATCAGTTTTTAAAGTTTGTAGGTTTAGGTCATGTTAATCGGCTAACAGAAAGATCATGTATCTAATGAAGATGATGAATATGCCTTGCGACAGCAACCAAGGCCAGTAGCTTGCACTTCTTGCAACTCAAAAGGAGTATGTGGAATGCAAATGATGTGGAGATACGGGATTCTTTGCTCTCGGAGACAACATGCTGTGTCAAGGGACAGAGAGAAACACCATCTGTGTTATATGTGCAGGAAAGGTGAGGAATACCACCAATATTCACCACACAAATTTAATGTCTTCAAATACAAATAACTCCAACATGTGCATGCTGCTTTTAAAATTTCAGGGTTCTACATGCTGCTCTAGTTGTAAAGGCATAGAATTTTGCGTTAAGTGGCTTGGGGTACCTCCTCCCAGCAGTGATTAACCTGCACATGGAAGAAGCTGCAGCCGTTTCTGTATTCATTTCTTCTAAAGATATTAATGCCAAAGCCTCATGGTCTTGTTAAGACAGCTATTGTTTCCCACTCTAGAGTGCAGACCACATCCTGTACACCAGAGAGGGCATGAGTTAGCCCACGATTCACTATTTGTACAAAACAAAATATCTGAATTCAAAATTATTATTCTTTTTACTTACAGATGGGTTCTGTGGGTCGATATCGAAGGCATTGATTGCACATGGTTCAGCTAATAATTCGATGGGTGATTTGCCTGTAGAATCGAAAAGGAAAGAGCATTAAACAAACAACCTCATATATCCAAACATACCGAAAGGCTACACAGTCTTCTTATCATGAACTGGGCAGCACCCTGAGATTGGCAAGTGCAAAATTCACGTTTTAATAGTTAGTCTATCTACCAAGAGGAACAGACAGCACCCCATGCTGGATAGAAACTTTCTGAACAGTTGATTATAGCATTGAGACCTTGGGGTACCAATTTTATTTACAGCAAATTCTTTTAAGCAATAGCATGACAAATGAAAAATGCTAGTGGTATATATATATTAGTTTTTTCAAGCAATAGCAGATCCTCCAAACAATAAGGAATAAAAGGAACTATCAACATCCGCACACAATTAAACATAAAAAGTTCACTAAACCTGCTTCTACAACTGCTAGTACTCCATCTTCTGAGCACATCATGACAGGTGGAATTTGGGTTGTTGAAGCAGCCAGGTTTGCAGATTGTATGTAAGGATCGTATTGGACCTCCCAAACCTCACTTTCAGAGAGTGATTGAGTCATCCCAGCAGGCCCCATTCCAGATAACGAAATTGGTTGCTGCTGCCAACGAAGATCCCAAGCGAAAACAGTACCTGAAGATGCTCCTGCCTTCAATGATTGAAGACATGCAAAACAGTTGTCTTAGGCCATAATCTACAGAATATTGCATCTAACAACCCAGACAAACCTAAATGTTACAAGGTCATACACTCATCCTGCCTTTCTTCTTCCTGGACTAGATAAAAATAAAATTCAAGGGTTCTTGGTTAAGACACTATACAATTATCCAGGCAACGGCATGATAACAAAATCAAGCAGCACAAAGTAACAAGTACAAAACATAAGTTGACACTCAACAGTGTGTGCAGGACAATATGTTGTAAAATAAATTGAACCAGTTCAACTAAGTGCATGTTTTTATCCATGAGGAGCACATGCATGAAATATGAAAACAGAAGTAGTAACCTCATGCCATAAAACTTTGTATGAGAAAACTCTTCTATGAAGAATGGTAGCTGATATATGGTGATATTAAAGAGTAGCAAATAGAAATATAAGTTCAGTAAGAAAAATATATGCTTGCATAAATATCACAATTAATTAACTTAATGTGGGAATAGGGATTGTGCTGCCCTTTTTTTGTTAGGTCACTTTAGGACCCTCCAAAAATCATAGTTTTAGGTGTTTTATGCTAGATACCGTTAGATGTGTTTATTATTGTTTATTCAATAGAAAACATGTTTTTGACAAAGCATCTTTATGCTTAGATTTGTATTTTAAGTGGTAAAAAAATCAAAGGTTGATATAGTACTAAAATTTGATGATAAAATATTTACATTTTTACATCAAATCAATTCGAAACAAAGCTTGTTTCTTAATAAATAAGCACATCTAACTGTTCAGATCTAGCATAACACACCTAAAACTATGATTTTTGGAGGTTCTTAACGTGACCTCAAGAAAAGAGGGGCAGCAAAACCCCACTCTCTCTCTCTCTCTATATATATATATATATAGACATATATATATATACATATATATATATAGACATATATATATATACATATATATATATATACATATATATATATATGAAAACCTACAAAATGGTCACGCTGCTAAATGAAACATGCTATTGGATTTTTGGTGTTTTTTCAAAAATCTGACTGTACATATGTGATCTGTATGCTTATTTTTATAGGAATCACTTCTTGGAGTGTTTGATTCCGATGCATGGATAGATTTTTACAAGGTTTCAAAAATCAACAGCCTACAAGTTTCAGAAATTTTTGAGGCTCCAAATACCATTTTTCCATCCAAAATGCATGATCCAAGTACCGATTTCTAGTAAATCAATCATGCTAAACACATCTATGGGGTCTAAATTTCGAAAAAAAACACACACCAGAAATCCATTAGCATGTTCCATTTAGTATTGTGCCCATTTTGTAGGTTTCCATTTATTATATATATATATATATATATATATATATATATATATATATATATATATATATATATATATCCTTTTTCAAAATGTTTCATACAACTTCCATACACCCCATGGCCCAAAGTTCATCTCAGAATGAGCTTGTTTCCTGTACATCTAAAGAATGACAGTGCATACCTAAATCCTTGAGAAGCAAAACATGAAGCATACAGCATTACATCATCACCAAGCATGATTCATATATCAATTACACACCAAGAATTTTTCTAACCAGACAAGGGTGTATCATACAAAAAACCTCAGCAAACATTAACAAGCCAATCTTGAAGATTAGGAAAGGAAAACAGATGGCTTACAACACAAATATGCTTTCGTGATGGATGGATATCCAAAGAATGTACAATTCCTGGTGATGTCCCTCGAACCCTGCAACATTAGGCACTTCATAAGCTGTTTTGCACCAATATTTTATGACTCAAACAATAACAAGAAAAAGTACATGAGAATTTGTTTTTTTTACATGCCATTGTGTAAGAGAGAAAGGACAACATCCAAAAGCTAAACGATGGACAGATGAACGTGTTTCAAAAGCAAGAGAGAAGATATAACAACTCATGTACAATTATCAGAAACTATGATGAAGGGAATCAATCCAGTGTACAACTATCAGAAACTCTGACAAGGAAACCAATGCAATTAATAGGACAGTGATTTAGATAGCTCGAGGAGAACTTGGAGGTTAACGTTAGGTTCTCCATGTGGTCTGCCAAGCCTTATTTTTCTTTTTAATTTGTTCATGCTTGACTTGATTTGATCCTGTATTTAGTTGCTATTGTATGGGAAGTTGGACCCAATCCCGCCGTAAAGATGTTTTCTTGACTGATAAAGTGGTGGGTCATGAATGTTGAGGTACTGCATAGAAGCATGGGGGTCAATATAGCTTGGGATCCTGGAGATAAGCATTCCTTAATTGAACATTTTTTTAATGTTAAAACATAGGATATCAGATTGACGTTTAGTAGGCATTCGGATCGATAGATACCCACCACCGGCAGGGGAATGGAGACATGGGCATAAGTAAAGTCATCAGTGGCAAACCCAGTCGTGGTTTATAGTCTTCGCCTGTTCGCCCTACCCCATAAGGTAGCCAACGCCTGATAAAGCATTGGTGGAACCCATGGTCTATGGCTTAGGCTAAGGTAGTTTCATAGTCTAGCTCTAGTGCTCTATCGAATGAGCCCCCCTAATTCCAAATATCAAGATAGGGGGAATAGTGAAAAGTAGCATTCAAAAGAAAGCCCCATAGAATGTTTTTCATCTCATGTAATCATCATCCTTATTCAAAATAATGAGAGCATGCTGGATCTAAGGAGGATAGAGTGCATTCCTAATTCCTTTTTCATTGAAGGGCTTGGCCTTTCGACATAGTAGGCAGTAACCTAAGCAATTGGTAAGTGATGAGCATTCGCCTTTGGTCTATCTGTGACTGGTAGTCAATGAATGATTGAATGTTACCAACGAAATCCCAATGCCCATTGGATATGACTCGCTCAAATCCTGTTGCATAATCAGACATCCTCTGCCCTCTTTTCGCCAAGGGATCCAAGCCAAACAATTTGTGTCTCACTCGATTATTATTCACCGAGAAGTCAGAAATATCTCTCTCTTTGATAGAAAGAGATTGAACATTCATTTGATCTTGATCCTTGTGGAGTGAAAAAGGCACTAGACTGGATTTGCACGGACCTCCAGATAAGATCCATAAATGACTTGTTTTGGGTAAAAAATGAACATTATCGTGTGTATATTCAGGTGCATGGTACACATCGGTACTCCAATGCATTTCTCCCTCTAAGTCAGAATAAATATGTTTTTGAACACTCTCTTTAAAATAGAAAGTGGATGTTACAGCGTGAATCTCAGCAATCACTTGTTCTGATTCCACATATTGATCATTTTGAACTAAAAGAAAACTTTTTGGTGGAATATTCACACTATGTATAATATCCTGACTCTCAATAGTCACATATAGGTTTACATAGCATAGAAAAGCAGGATGTCCATGACATGTGCATGTGGGATGAACCAAATCCTCATTGAATTTGATTTTTCCATTGGAAGGAGCTCACACATGTTCTGCAGTACTGCCTATGAATACTCCACCGGTATGAAAAGTTCTTAATGTTAGTTGAGTCCCTGGTTCTCCAATGGATTGATCAGCAATAATACCTACTGCTTGTCCCAATTCAACCAAGTCACCATGAGTAGCATATAATCCCTTGTTGGCCATTTTGCAATCCTTTATAAAAAGTTGCCATAGTCAAGTGGGGAGGCATTAAACAAAAAAATATGGTCTTATCTATATGGATAAATCTGCAACTACTGCCTATATGTTATCTTTTTTTGTTGGAGGACGAACAAACCCTTACCAGTGGAACATAAACAATAAATAGTGGTATAGGAAAGAAATGAGTTAGCTGTAGTAGTTAGGGTGGTGTCAAATCCATATGTGAATATAACTGAAATGCAGTAGAAAGAGAGATACTTTTCATACTCGTGTAGTGTCATTATTTACATATCTACATCAATATGCAATCTACCCTACAATGTGATGACCAATAAAGCAAGCACAAAGACAAAAATATATTGCATTTAAAATGAACAGTTCAATTGTTAAAGAATAAAAAATTTTGCTGTAGGAAGCTGAAAATTACATGCAATAACAGGATGTAGAGAAGTGTGCACATCCAGATGAAGATAGAATACATCACTCATGACAATCCCATGTAGATGGGGAAAAAACACGGTGATAACAACGAAGGATACTGTTCGATGCATAACTGGTGAAAAAAAAACTATGTCCAATTAATGCTTAATGTAGCAGATAAAGTGTCATTGCTCGTAAGAAGAAAAAAATAGGTTTTTTCTAACGGAAGTCATGTAACAAGAAAGTGTAATTGCTTTTCTCTGTATTGGGTAGGTACCGAACATCTTCTTGAAATGAAAGGAACCAAAATGGAAGGCAAGAATACTCATTTTTTCCAATAAAAAACATCCTGAGTTGGATAAGACTAAGCTTTTACATTTAATCAGAAACAGAGACTCCCAAATTTTAACAAAAAACCCATCAAAAAACACGGATCAGAATTGAAGGAAAAACAAGAAACCAACCATTTTCCAGTAGAATTCGAGACAGGACCACCGGGTTTCCTCTGATCCCACCACTGCAGATTGAAGCCCGGCCCTCCGGTGACAAACTCGGTCGGCGACGCCCAGCAGACGGCGCTATACGAAATCAAGCCCCCGCTATCGAAGACGCGCCGGTGGTTCACGCCGCCCGCTTCGCCGATCCAAGCCAAATTCACCCTCCCATCTTCCCCAACAGTGACGACCTCGCACCTGCTCTCCTCCAAATCCATTCCAGCGACACCACCATTGTGGAACGACCAGTCAGGCGCGGAGAGGGACGATTCGGCTTCGATGGTCGCCTCGACGGAGTTGACGACCAAGAAATGGAGGGAACCCGACGAGGAAGAGGAGGCGGCGGCGACGATGGGCTTGTGGGTGTTGCGAGATGGGGAGACTCTGAGGATGGAGAGCCTACCGGAGGAAGGGGAAGGGGAGGAGGAGAGGAGGTCGAGGTTGGGGAGGGAGGGATTGTCGCTGGGGCTGTTGGTGTGGAGGGAGAAGATGTCGATGGAGGAAGAGTCGGAGTCGAAGTCGTGGAGGGAAGCGAGGAGGTGGCGGTGGAAGGGGGAGAAGGGAGGGAGCCACCGGACGGCGTCGACGTATTTGGGTTGGTCGAATCTGTGGAGTTGCAGGGCTGCCTCAACTCCACCACTCCCTGCCATCTCTTCCCCCTCCTTTCCTTTGTTCTCTCTGCTGCTGTTTGGGTTTTTTGATGAAGAGAGGGAGCTCAGTGGAGAGGGTTTAAGGAGAGTAAATATTAGCACACACTCGAGTGTACCGTCATCGCCAGTAGAAAGTGGGAATTACCTCTTTTTTTTTTTAGAAAGACTTCGCTCATCTGGTAGAGGCGACGGGTGGTGTCTCTTGGCACAAGGTTGAAGTCTCTATGGCTGGCGTGTGTGTGTGTGAGGGGGGGGGGGGGGGGCGCGGAGACCTCAAGGGTTTTACCAATAAGAGGCCAACCAATGTGCCGTCGGTGAGCGAGCAGATCAGGATCAATCACATTGCATTCGTTGAGTGTGCTGCTGCACCTGACTGCCCTTCAATCTCCACCTCTCAAGTACAGTCTTTCAGTTGTGAGGCCCAACAGAAGATGGAGGTCAGATCAAGTGCAGCAGCACACTAAAAGTGTGCAATCTGATTGCACCTGATTTACCGTCAGTCGGTGATGAAGGGTTCTTTCTTGATTTATTCAAAAAAAGAAAGAAAAAAATGTTTTAGGTCATCTGATTGCATTGTGCAAGTAGAATTTTTAAAAGTTTAAAAAAATAAAAAATCAAAACTGTAAATTAGATTAGAATTTCATTATTGATTTTTTTTACATCAAAGTCACTTGATCTAAAATGAGCCTTTTAATAAAATTGAATGTGTGGAGTATGTGTTTAGGACTTTAGGGCCAGATTGATCAAATGAAGTTTACGAAAATAAATTCTTGAAAGTTGCAAACTGTTGGCCTAAAGTACATTAAATCAGAGAAAATCAGACAGCCTAATTTAGATTCAAACTCATATCTAGATACTGATGGGAAAACTGAAGCTGGATGTACTTTCACATGTATTTGGATTTAGATTTTAATCAAATTTGGCCTCACATTGTAAAACCCTGGCTGCCCAATCTGACCTGTTTAGCTAATCAGATCTGGAACCTTTTACCAAATCCAACTAAATTATAATTTGGTTATCCGGATATTTGCAAAGAAAACTGCTCATTCCTATGCAATGCACCCACTTGTCCAGAAAATTTGGGATGTGTTTAGTATCTTTCACCGTAGCACAGTGTCACAGTTTTTCCAGGTCTTTTTGGACAAGCCCGGGACAGACCTAAGCAAGGATAGGAGGCTTACTGTAAGACACTGAATTACTATAATTCTGAAAGCTGCTTGAAGTATCTTGCCAGACCCTTTGCTTAACCATAATCAGAGACATGAGTAATCAGTTTTCCTAACTTATTTGCTCACTGTGAATTTCTTTCATCTAAGAAAAGGATTCCGTTTTGCTTTGGTCACAGGAGGAATGAACAATCACAGCTGAAAAAGTAAGCTGCGATTATTGGTTGGAAGGTCAATCGTGTGACCAACTTTCACAAGATTCAAGACAAAAATATTCACAGCAACAATCACAACTATAATTTGTACTTTTCTCACGTTTCACTAATATTGAGAAAGTGTGTAATTGTGATTTACAGTCATGAGATCTTGAGAAATTTCAAGAATCACAGGGCACTGCAAACATGCCCTAAAATTTTGCAAAATTCAGACACAAAACTCAATAGATGTTCAGTTCTACCTTCTTAAGTCAGGACCAATGCCACAAATCTTGGTACCAGAACTTTCTTGGAGAAGGAAAAACCTCATGATGAATTTTACATATGTTATTCCTGAAAAATGCTAAATATAAGTATAAAAAGATACAAAATATAAAAGAATAGTATACAAATATATAAAGCAAAAGTTTTTTTATTGCATAAATATCTTGTTATTGTCATGATATTTTCAAAATAGCAATTCCTTAAGAGGTTATGTCAACTTCTAAAAATATCACGATAAAATATTTCAAAATATTGCCAGTATTTGTTTCATAGATCAAGGCAAAGCCTCTTAGGCAATTCCTGTAACTAATGATCAGAACAGAAAAAATGAGCTTATTTGGTAAATTTTGTTTGCCAAAAAGTCTAATTTGATTCTTTTCTATACTTTTTTTTTATTGTCCTTTTCGCTTCCACTGACATAGACCATTCGCTAACCAAAGCAATCCATAAATAATCGCTCGAATGAAGTTCAAAAATTTCAAGGGTGCTATTATGGTATATTCAAGCCAATAAAATACCCAGAAAAATATGACTGCTTTGAAATATCACCTCATATATCACAACATTATTCAGATACTAATGTTTTTCTGTAATTCACTATAGTTTTAAAATTTTATATACGCCAATACTCTTCTGATAAAAACAAATTTTTCTCAAGAAAATCATATTTTTAATGGCATGTGTGAAAGAAAGAAAAAATCTCATAGGAAAAGAAAATTTTACCTATGAAAAGTTTTGATATGATAACTTTTTCAAATGAAAATTTTTCACTTGTTTGTGCAGCAAAAGAACAGAAAAAATGAGGGAGAGAGAGAGAGACCTGAAAATGGTGGTGAGTGGGAGGAAGATGAAGATAGAGGAAACTCTTCTTGTGGCAGCCAATGGAATAGGATGTGTTGTGGGTGAATGGTCGCCTTAATGAAAAAAAAACAGTTTTTATAGGAAAATTTTCCTATAAAAAAACAGACTTTTTAGAAAAACTTTACTTTCAAAAATTCTCTCCGTTGCAACGGATGGAAAAGTTATAATTAATTTTTTTCTACTTTCCCTTTTCCTACTATTTTTCTGTTCCAATAATACATCGTGAGAAAATCCCAAGAGTGAGATTGGTAGCATTAGCTGAAACCCAACTCCACTATCGGAAAAAACCAAGGAAGAAGCGATTAAAAGTACTTCATAATCATGTAGTAAACTGGATTGATTGGTAAATATGGTAGTTGACAACTAGAACAACTAGGAATGTAAACGATTATGATTCAGGTTGGATATCCGACCTAATCTGAATCCATTTAGTCAGATTTGGCAGTCAAAACAATCGGATCTGGATTCAGTATCAGTTTTGCATCTGAATCCCAGTTCGAACCTGAAAAAAAAAATCTGAGTCTGAATAAAATTCAAACCTGGATACATGTAAATGTTGGATCTGGACAGGTTTTAGCAAATCAACCTTCAATCCAAATCTGATTATGCTAGATCAGACTAAGTTGGACTTGATAATGCTTAGATCCAATCCGAGTCCGACACATTTACATCCTTAAGAACAATCAAACATATGACAGAAGACCACATCCCAGAAAATATGGTTTCTGGAAAACTAGTTACAGTTTCAAGTGTTGGGTTCTATGAGTGAATCAAATAGTCAAATTAAAGGAACTGCATAACGTGGCAAAGAAGATATTTTAGATAAAAAATCCAAGTGAATTTACAATCTTTCACCAAAAAAGAAGCTCAAAATTAAATTTCGACGTTAACATCAAGGGAGCAGAGCAGTCTAGAAAACCATCACAGGAACTGAACTGCTACTGCACCATACCACAAACCTGTAATAAATGGTACCCGATTATAAAAAAAAATGGTACCCTCGAGACAAAAAATTTCTAGAATTAAAATATGAAACATTTCTAGATAGTTTTAATGGGACTTCCATTCACCAAAGCAATTCATAAAAGTAAAGAATACACACTAAATTGTGAAAAATTGTATTCCTGATACCTAGAAGAATTGGCCCTGAAGCCAAGAAAATCAACCATAGCCAGGGTTGGTAAAAAAGCTGAATGATCCAAGCTTGCTCATTTAGGTTCACACTTTTAGCTGAGTTCAAGCTCAAGCTCTTGACAATCTTGAACCAGTCAACCTGAGCTTGAACTGGCTTGTTTTTATCACACCTGCATCAGTAGCTGAGCTTGAGCTGGCTAGCTTTTGCTGTGTGTGACAAGCTGAGTACAAACTGGCTCGCCTAAAAGAAAAGTTTATCATGCTGCAACAAAGAGGATCAAACTCCAAACCACCTACTTGCCAGCCGTATACTTCAACAACCTGTCTTATACAACACTATATACATAAATAACACTTAAATTCTATATTTAGCCTTACCCGTGCCGAGCACCATGTGTGTGCCTGTGACAAGCTGAATTCAAACTGACTTAAAAAGTTTTTTTATTATGCTGCAATAAAGAGGATCAAGCTCCAAATCACCTATTTGCCAGCCATATACTTAAGCCACCTCTCATACAACACTATATACGCTAGAAAACAGTGCATCCTTACAAACGGGTCATGTATACGTTCACACCCACACAGATCAAATATGATGGATAGAAAGACAGTCACTCATCGAACATGATGAGTAAAGCTTAATCTAGTAATCTCTCTCTCTCTCTCTCTCTCTCTCTCTCTCTCTCTCTCTCTCTCTCTCTCTCTCGGATCCTCATGTATAGGGGAAGTAGATGGATCAGATTCCAGATGGATGTACCAATACCAAATCCAACTAATTAGTTTTTGGCTAATGATTCGAATTCAGATTCAAATGAAAAAAAGCTAATACTGAAACTGAAAAGTACATGTAATCAGATTCACATATCCAATGGATTCGGTCATCAAATCCTCAAACCGAATCCAAATCTGATTACCAATTGGATTCAGTTTTCTTGATGTGGGTCCGATATAGGATATATCCGATCCTTTGACAACCCTACCCATGAAAATAGCTCTTTCTCTCTCTCTCACACACACATCCCCATAGAATCCCATGTAAATAGTTTTCCTAATTTTTGTCACTATTAAAATTCATTTATACCACAACCAGTTTAGTAAATGACTAAAAATTACAACACTCACCATGTTCTCCAGCGACCTACTTTGTACACTTGTGTATAGAGTCTGTTTTGCTTTGGTTGAGTCTTGGTGCAAAGTATCGACTCACTTGCAACTTTTTCTGGGCCACCCATGTACTTTGGTTCAGGTTGATTAATACCCTAAAGGGTTAACCCATAAATCTGAACTGTAACGTGCCGTCGAGCAAAAATATGAATGAATGTAAATGCGAAAAGCTTTCTTTTGTTCACCCTCATTGTAATTGCTTTCGAGTGATTGTGATTTCTCTTCCTCTCTATTCTTTGATTTTCTTGCACTTTTAGTTATCAAAGCTTCTGTAGTGGCAAGTGAGCGATCAAAAGACTTGTGACAGTAAGAAAGGATCGTCGCACCGTACTAAGAAGTAGGCCCATGACAAGTGGTACCAGAGCTCGTTCTCGAGTTGGGAAAGAGACTCAGGAGTCAATGTCGAGAGATGCACCGACAAGCCACGATTTGTGAGCAAGACATTATGGCGCCCCGATACAACTTGTGGAGTACCAAAAGAAAGGCAGTTGCCAAAACCGAAGAGATGGGTTTACCTCGAGGCTATGAGCAAATGGTCGCGACCGTCAACAGACTGGTAGCTGATGTGACTTCGCAAGAGAAAGCGATTTCATATGCAGTTGAGTCATTTGAAGGACTGAAGAATAATGTGACAAGCTTGCGAAAGCAGGTAAACTTACTGATGGAACATGTTACTTCGCTGACTACGACAGTGACCACTCTGTAGATTGAAGTTGAGGAGCTTCAGTTAAATAACTGCACTTTGCATCAGACAGTTACCCTCAATGACGAAAATGGCGATAGGCCATCAAATATAGATGTGTCAAGGCTAACTAAATTCAATAGTTTCAGAGATAGCAAGGCCATAGAAACTTTTTGTTCTAAGTGGAGGATTACTTGGATATTCAGAATGTATTGGCCGAAGACCTCAGGGTGAAGGCGACAACAACTCTACTCGACGAAGATGTTATATCCTGGTGGAGATGAAAGTGTAGCAACATGGAAAGGGGTCACTGTATGATTGATACCTTTGAAACCTTCAAAAATGAGCTACGAAACTATTTTATGTCAAGAAATGTACAATGACAAGCTTATCGGATGGTGGCAAAACTCAAGCACACTGGAGCCTTAATAGGCTACATTAGGATGTTCTAGAAGCTCATGCTAGACATACCAAATATGCCAAATGAAGACAAACTCAATTGGTTTATTATGAGACTACAGCCTTGGGCACAATCCGAAGTGAAAAGGAGCAATCCCTAGATTTTGAAAAATCTGTATGTGACGACCAAATTGACTAATGGATACGCAGCACAAGCCCTTCACTCCATCGAATAAGGTTGGAAAGAAGCTGACCCACGAAAGCAAAAAGGAGGACCAACGCAATAATAAAGGTGAGTCACTGACCCAACATCATTCTGACAAAAGGCAGAACTATAGAAAGCACAACAATAACAACAACAAAAGGTTGGTTGTGACTTGTTGGTTCTGTGACGAAAAATATATTGTCAGGCAATGTCCAAAGCATCTCGTGAAGGACAACAGGCAGGCCAATGCAGTGCAAGCAGAGAGTAGTGAAGCCGAGGTCGTGCAACCAAGGATGGGAGTCATGCAGTCGATCAACGCAGTTAGAAGTTGTGTGGCCAAGAGCATGTCGGTTAGCAAATAGCTCATGTATATGAAAGTCATTGTGAATGGAAAGTCTACTATAATAATGGTAGACTCCAGGGCCACGCATGACTTTGTCTCATGTGAAGAGACAGAGTGGTTGTGCTTAAAGCCTGGGCCAAAGTAGAGGACCATCAAGACAGTAAACTCTAAAGCCAAGTCAATCCTTGGTGAGGCAAAGGATGTGGCTATCCAAATTGAAAGTTGAGCCGATAAAGCCAACTAATCAGTAGTATCCTTGGACGACTACAAAATGATTTTGGGCATAGAGTTTCTTCGCGGCCAGAATATGATGATGTTGCCGAAGTTCAACTCGTTGACAATCATGGGGCCAAACTTTTCACATACGATGCAGTGCCTTACTCTTGGAGGTAAGTCTTCAATGATATTTGTTATGCAATTGAAGAAGGGTGTCAAGTATATATATCAGACATTCCTAGTCATCGTGTGTACCGAAAAAGAGAAGGTAAAAGCAGCAGTGCCGTCAACCCTTGCCCCACTATTGACTGAGTTTCAGGGAGTAATGCCCCCAAAACTGCCAAAACATCTGTCATCGAGACGCGAGGTCGACCACAAGATAGAGTTCGCCCCTAGAGCAAAACCCCCTGCCATCATTCCTTATCACATGGGGCTGGCTAAATTGAAGGAGCTGCGCAGACAACTAAACGAGATGGGAAGGACATCCTTTGCCTATCAGTTTGTTTAAGATTGACATGATCAGATCGAGCTAACGAAGGCGTTTTTGCACAAAACAACCAAGAGAATGAAGAAGTGAGTGGACAAGCATCGTCGTCTTACTGGGTTTCGTGTTGGAGACCAGGTGTTGATAAAATTTTACCCGAATCGCACATGTATCTTTCGTGAATGGCACCACAAACTTATCAGAAAGTACGCAAGACCATTCACCATCACCAAGAAAGTGGACAACCTAGCATACAAGCTAAACCTGCCCCTAAACTTCAAGGTGCACCCAGTGTTTCAAGAGTAACCTGAAACTGTTCCATGTGCACGAGGAAAATCCGAAACGTAGCGTGCCATAATGCGTTCCTATCCTACAGAGGGCCCCAATAGCACGGGTCGAGAAGCATCTCAGCAAGATCCTTTGTCATAAGGTCAATTACTTTAACAAAGCGAAGAAGTATCTGG
Organism: Nuphar pumila; assembly: GCF_984573655.1. Taxonomy (NCBI): domain Eukaryota; kingdom Viridiplantae; phylum Streptophyta; class Magnoliopsida; order Nymphaeales; family Nymphaeaceae; genus Nuphar; species Nuphar pumila. Next base: position 135,391,950 of record NC_143253.1, read on the forward strand.
TGCAGTGGAAGGAGACAATGAAACTGATGTGGGAGCCAACATTCCGGATGAAGAGTCGTTATCCGGCCGAAGTCAGGGCCTACCACGAAACAGATAGTGCAAAGGGTGGCACATGATTTAAAGGGGGGAGCATGTTTCCTTGCGACCTACTTTGTAGAGTTTTGTCTAAAGCTTGTTTTGCTTTGGTTGAGTCTTGATGTAAAGTGGCAAGTCGCTTGCAACTTTCTCTGAACCACCCACATACTTTGGTTGATGTTGATTAATATCTTGAAGGGTTAGCCTGTAGATCTGAACTGTAATGAGACTTCGAGCAAAAATGTGAATGAATGCAAATGTGAAGAGCTTTCTTTTGTTCACCTTCATTGTGATTGTTTTCGAGTGATTGTGATTTCTCTCCCTCTCTATTATCTCCCTTATTGCATTCTCAATTATCAAAGCTTTTGCAGCGGCAAGTAAGCGACCAGAAGGCTTGTGGCGGTAAGGAAGGACCGTCGCGCTGCACTGGCCTATTAAAAAAGTAAGCTCATGACACACTACATCATTTTAAAAAATATTGTGTGACATGGCTATATATATATATATATATGTGTGTGTGTGTGTATGTGTGTGTATTTTTTAAATGTTATAATACAACTAATTTTTGACCCCCTAATGCCCATCGTTGATCTTTTTATTAGTATGGATAAATAACCACTCATATTATATATTTAGCCTTAGCCATGCTGAGCAGCTCTTGTCATTGCTTGGCTTGCTAATCTATAGGAGCAGCTTGCAGTTCTTTGCCAGGCTTTACTTTATGAGCCTGAAAGAGATATTCACGAGATGAACTGAGCTAAGTCACAAGCTACTCAGTTAATTTTCCAGCCCCTTTATAACATTATGGGGCTATTTTCTTTTTTATCCAAAATAGTGCATGCCTTGCCATCTGGACATAGAAAGGCCAGGTCATGCACATAATACAAATTGGACATCTACAAACTCCTATCACAGCAATACTTTGGTGGCTCACCTTTTCAATAAATGAAGCTTCTGTACTGGACCAAAGGAAGTGATATAATCACCACTCTTGAAACTCTCTCAACATTTGTATATTTGAAACATTGGATATGTGATCATACCAGTCCTGAAACTCTTATTCTTCTGAAGACTTCTAGAGGCAGGCTTACACGCTCTCCAGTTCCATTATTTGGACTTTGGACTAGTAATGGAAAAACTTTAACCAATTTGATGATTCCTTGGAAAGTTCAAACAAATCATCCTCCATCTAGTTAATTTGTTCTAAATAATCTTAAAGATCCCATGTCTAGCTCTAAAACTTATTTAATCTTGCATTAGCCCCTCCAAGTACCAGGTCCATGGCCTTTGATACACTTCAATTGCTCCATGCCACAATAAGCTCCTTATTCATAATCTTCCGCGGCCAACATTTTAACCTCAAAGACAATAATAGACCCAGGTTCTGCAACTGCCCACTCCATAAAAATGCATCTTATTGTCTCAAATCTTGTCAGATAGACTCACATATAGCTTCACCTATATTCATGCCATTGGAAAATTCCATAGACCAAGGGGAAGTCCTTTGTTAAGAAAAGAATATCATACGGTAGAATCTTCCAGAAGAGAAAGTAATTTGCTCTGCATCTATGTCACATGGGTGCGGGTGCAGCACTTTCAAAAAACTTGGGTGCGGGGGTGCAGAAAAAAAAAATATATATATATATATATATATATATATATATATATATATATATATATATATATATATATATATATATATATATATATATATATATATATATATATATATATATATATATATTTTGGCTGCAAAATCATTTGAGAATTGTGCAAATGGGAAACCGAGTTTGGATCTGGTTATGAGTTGGTATGTTTTAGCTGCAATGCAATCCATTGCAGTTTGGGACAATATGTTAAGGCTATCCCTATTCTTGAGCATTCAATCGAGATCCCAGTCCTGGAAGTAGGCCAAGATCATACCCTTGCTGTTTTTTCTGGGTATATGCAATTGGGGGACACGTTCCCAATGCTAGGTCAACTTGAACAGTCCATTAAGTGCTACACTATGGGTTTTGAGATTCAAAAATGTATTATTGGAGGAACCGATCCAAGAGTTGCAGAAACTTGCAGGTACTTGGCTGCAGCCCATATGCAGACTTTGCAATTTGATGAAGCCACAAAACTTTGCCAGCAAGCTCTTGACATCCATAAAGAAAGAACGCGGATTATCTGCGATAGTGAGAGAGACAGAGAGAGTGAGAGAAGGAGACAAGAGAGACAGAGCGAGTGAGAGAGACAAACTGAGGAAAGGTCCGGCGGAGAGGTCATCGCCGGCGTCAGGGTGTGGCGGAGAGGTCATCACCGGCATCGGGGTCCGGCAAAGAGGTCGTCGCCGGCTTCGGCTTCAAGAGGAGAGGTCAGGAGGAGAGGATTAGGGCAAAAAAAAAATGCCCTAATCCTCCTCTATGCAGCCCATTTCATTGGGCGTAAAATTTTTTTTAAGGTCCAAAAATTAGACAGAAATAACCCTAGGTGCATTGACCGCACCCAGGGTTGGGTTGACCACACCGGGTGCTGCACTCACGTCGCGTCGCATTGACGCGGGTGCGGCACCTGGTTGGCCAAATCCCTGTGACTTAGCTTTTGATGTATGTTTGGCCTGCACCATATGCTCTTTAAAGATGATTCTGTGAGTGGTAATAAGGACCAATTTTATGGGAAGAAGAACCCTCTATATGTTCCATGATCCTTGCAAGTCACAATCTAATAACCACACAAATAAACTTACATCAATGACTTATAACCCAAAGGTGTATTGTGCCATGGATTACAACAAAGGTAACATCTCTGACTGCAATAAATAAGAAACCCTACAAGAAACTTGTTTTCGATCCTCAATCCTAAAAACATTCTAAATTATGATTACAGTATCAAACTGTTGGGTAAAATTGACTTATCACATGAACACTCCAATTTTACACAAACAGTTCAAGAACATATCATTGACCGTGATGTAATGCAGTTGGTGGATAACTTACTAACAGATTTCCTCATAGCCTTCACAAACATAAATATGCAAACACAAACATATAAGGCCAATAAAGTTGCAAAATGATAGTATTAATCATTTACACATTTTGCATCTAAAATTGATATGCACAGTAGCCCTTGGGTCACATTATCAAAAGATGTCCACATTGTATCAACCATCCATGTTTTGTGCCTTATACCTGTATGTGCACTCATATGACATTACTTTGCATTTTGGGTATTTCTTTTTGTTTTCTTCATAAATATTGTAATTTCTTCTTTTTCGTAATTGAAAACATAGAAAAGGGGATTCTGAGGTATGACAATATCAAGTCGCTAAATTTCAGAAAAATACGGCCACCCTCACTCCTAGCATCAGGCATGCTCTTGTAAGGTATGGGCAAGATTCCAACCTTCACAAGGCAGTAAACACTAGCACATACTCCAGCTGCTCCAGCCGCCTACAGGGTGTATGAATATTGTAATTTTTTTGTACTAAGACAATTATCTGCAGTTATTATCATTTCTTGAGAAAATCAAAATTAAGTCAAGGGCATTTTTCCATTATTATTGGTACAAATAGCTCCAGTAGTGAATCTAATATTATACTAGAAACAACTGGAAGTGCAGCAGTTGCAGATGCTTCGAGAACAACTTTCTTATACCATAAAACTTGCCAAAAGAACCATGAGGTGAGTTCATGGAAGAACTCTGTCACAAACTGATATACTAAAGCATGAAAAATTTCATTTACAGATGAATGTTCCTAAAGCTTTTGAAACTATGTAAATAAATAAAGGTATTTACTGGCTACTAGATCAATTATGATTAAAGAGCATGTAGTAACAGTTCTTTCACAGGTAAGATTAAAATAGGTGAGAAATATGCTGCTTGCACCTTGAGAGATTCCAGATAGCTACTTAATCTCCACCACACCATGTAAGATGTAATTTTCCAATATCCATCCTCAAGCGAAGATAGACTGATTCATAGCTCTTGGGCTAATGGGGCTGATGCTCAATAATGAGAACAGTGTACATGCTATTATTTGATCCATTTCGTCTGGCTATGTTAACATGCTTCAACAGATTTTTTTCAATCTCCTAAAATATTATGATTGTTACAAGTTTTTCTTCAATGCTTACACATGAATGTGATGGTATTCAATTAGGAATCAAACTTGTGGTTGTGTTGCAAGAACATGATTGCACAATTTGAAGCAGGAAAAGTATAATATATCTTGCAGTGCTAAACAAAAGACCCTCAAGGAGATCAACGACTTTGGTAGGTGGCTCTCCTTAGATCCCATCAAGATCACACTAGGATTTCCCTTTTGTGATTGGTCCCCAGTAATCATATAAAGTGAGTCGGCAGGAATAGTCATTCATCCTGTTCCTCCAGGTAATCTAAAAAAAGATTGTTAAACATGATGCAATGATTGCAGAACTGACAATTAGAACATCGGTGCCAAAATATCTTTTGGTGATTAGCATTGCTATGTTTTACTGACTCACGATTTACCTCAATCTTTTGAGTAACAGATAAAATAGCCAATATGAAAACAACCAAACTACTACATCTCCTAGCAACATCGATCACACACACACACACACACACACACACACACACACACATATATATATATATATATATATATATATATATATATATATATATATATATATATATATATATACCCACACGCTTTAATGAAAGGGAAATAAAGAAAAGGAAAAAACTGATATGATGACAGCCATTGGTGTTGTACCTTTCATGATAATGAAACTGCAAAACCCCATTCAAATTGGACAGACAACCTTATTCTTCCCCCAATCAAATTCACAGAAATTTGCACTTATATGCCATCATTCACCAAAACAAAAGCACTCTTTTGCTGCAAAACAATAACCCCCTTAAGAGAAACCAAATTCGAGAAGCTGCAGGGCTAGGAATCATGCAACTTTGGCTTTTTGCAGATTGACGACAATACCTCACAACAAACACACCCCAACAGTCCAAACAAAGTGGGTGCTATCAGAACTACAGGATCTCCTCATCCATATCTCATAAACCGCAAAAATTACCAAAAGCGAGCAGAGAAAACCCACCATCCAACATATTAACAAATGTTTCGAATACCACCAATCATGATAATAGGGATCACTACTCATAAAGTATTAGAGTCGATTCACAAACTATGCGAGTCATCATAAGGGAAACGAAGGATCCCCAGTTGAGTTTACACAAAGATAGCCAATATTATAGGAGATACCCATCACAAGATTCTGCATATGTTGAGCCTAGACGACACGGCCAACGATGGGATACTTAGCTTCGAACTTCTTCTCCCAGTCGAGGAGGACACCAAGTTCCTTCTCAGAGAGGCCATCCAAGGAGGAACACGCATCTTCCTCCTTCTTGCTCATCTTAGCGAGCGCCCTGCTCGCGTCCTTCCCCGCAAAGATGCAGTAATCGCCGCCGGGGCCGTAGAAGTTCTTGCCGGTGGACACGTCGAAGATCCTTCCCTTGATCGCTACGTAGATGGGTTTTCCCAGGTCCGAGCCATTGAACTCGCTCAGCTGCTGCTCGGTTAACTCCATATGCACTCTCTCTCTCTCTCTCTCTCTCTCTCTCTCTCTCTTTCTACGCAGGTGATGGTAGAGTATTTTGGGCCTTTATATTTGTAAGGTGAGACCGGTGATATTTAGTAAAAGGGCAATTGCAGTGAAGAGCTCTATGTAGAGACGTGAACTATTATCCTATCAAAGAATGTTGTTTTTTGAAGATTCGATTAAGGACCTTTAGGCTTCAAGAATCACATTAAGTGGTTTTAACTTAGTACGATGACTTGAGATCAGGCTAGTGAATGCTTAGGTGCCGATGAATGAGTTTGGGTGGTGTTTTTTTTGTTATGGTGTTCAATCATCAACTCATCTTTCGATAGAGGGCGCAAGACCTTGTTCCTTTCAGTAAAAAGGTTTTGTTGTAGCGTGAGCATTGAGTTGCAATACGCTCTATGTCACGCAAGGCTAAAGTAAGTTTATGACTCTTTCGAAAGTAATAGTTGGTATGGGATGATTATGCATTAAGCAGTATAGAGTAGATGAAATTTGTATTTGAAAATGTGCTTGATCAGCTTTCGTTAGGCAACTGCACACGAGGTGATGCGCAGAGCCAATGAAATGATTCAGCACATGAAAAAGTGTTGGTGCATGACTTCTGGCAGTTAGGCTATTCAAATAAGGTAGTTTGGCGTATCGCGAGTTTGCGAAAAATTCTATGCCTATGACAGAGCAATAGAAAGGCTTACGACGATAATGAAGGATCATCACGCTACACTGACTTATTGAAAAAATAAACCCATAACAAATTAGTATCAGAGTAGAAAGATTCGCAGAGACTTTGTTGTTCATGGAGTACAACACTGAAGAGGGCAATGATGGTTTATTTTAGTTACACAAATTTTCACAGCTGAAATATTATTGACCGAGCACAGAAGCAAGATTTTGGCAGGATGGTATGAGACATCTTGACCATGGTAAGTACAAGTGTAAAGTTGTTGTTCAGTTAGTTAAGAAAATATATATAAGCCAAAGATTTCTATCACTTGTACGTTAGGCTTGCAGGTGGAGCGTGACGTTGGTCTTGTGCATGCAGAGAATGCATATTGGATTCAGATGGATAAATTTACACCTTTGGGTATGGGATACTCAACTAAACTTCTAAATTCTCTTTCAAGATTGTAGGTTAGCGGAGTGCCCATAATGAGCAGAATGCTCACTGTTTTAGTCTCTTGAATTGGCAGATTTTTTCTGGATTGTGTGTACGAAAAAAGTTGTTGTTCGTGTCTCATTGATTCTTGCGATAACATTTTGCTAACTCTGAGAGTAAGTTACAACGTGATGGCTCCGAGAGGAGAGTTGTATTGTTGAGTTAAAGGTGCCCTTGTAAAGATGAGTGCCTAGGAAGACACTTGAATGATCACTTTGGGGTGATACGCAAGAAGGCATCCCCTACTTGAGGACTAGTTTGGACTATTGAAAAAGTGCAAGTTGGTGCCTAAGGGAGTTGATATTCTCACAGCATGCATTGGTGGTCGTCTTTCTCTACGAGGATCACAAAGAGCTTAAAATTGCCCTTGCTGGGGTTGGAAGGCACTCCAATCATGAGCATGAAGACGATAAGTTTGTCGTGTGGGCGAGGATGACTCGTTTGTATTTGAGACTGCACTGGGGTCTCACGAGTAGAGAATGCTCGATGTTGATAAAGCAGAAGACTATTGTCTAAGTGATCGAAGATGCGTTAAGAAATGTGAATTGACATATTAAAGGTTACAACGACGGTAAGTAGAAACCAGAACAAGTTGAGTAGTGTAAAGAAAGAAGTAAACTAAAGATAATTACAAAGGAAAACTGACATATCACTGAAGACTGTGTTTTTCCCTGCATCGGTATTGTTGAGGACGATAATGGTTTGGGTGGGAAAGAATATCCTGGACCGATCTTTCGAAATAAGGCATACGCAGTGCGAAACTCTACTGAGTGAAAAATGCATCGAGTGTAGGAACACACGGTATGTGTTGGCTTGATCGGTGATGTGCAGTGGTAGCATGGCACACGATAGACAATGATATCGTCATTAGTGCATCATTGTATGGTAGCACAGACGTGCAACATCGTTTGGTTAAACAATGTCAGCGGATCAGAGGATTTTGCCTTTAGAAATTTGGTTAAGGAACTCATGGCTTGCGGTTCCCACATGTAGCGGTTGGACACATGGGGTTGTGTGTGGGTTAGGACTAATTCTCCCAGAGATCGCATTAGGTGGTTCCAACCGACTATGGTGACTCGGGGCTAGGCAAGTGAATGCCTAGGCACCTACGAATGAGTCTAGGTGGTGCTCTTCACTATGGTATTCAATCATCAACTGGTCTTCAGACCCACAGTCGCAAGGCCCTCTTCCTTCAATGATGAGGTTTTGTTGTAGCATGTGCATGGAGTTGCAATACACTCCATGTCCCGCAAGGCTAAGGCAAGTTTGTGCCTCTTTCAAAAGTGATTGTTGGTATGAGACGATTATGCACTAAGCGACATAAATTAGATATAATTCACATTTGAAAATGCGCTTGATCAGCTTTCACTAGGCAGTTGTGCACGAGGTGGTGCGCAGAGCCAATGAAATATTCAACACATGAAAAAGTGTTGGTACGTAACCTTTGACCATTAAGCTGTTAAGAGAGGGCATTTGGTGCGTCACGAGTTTGTGAGAAATTCTATGCCTGTGATAGAGCGATAGAAATGCTTGCGGCGGTAACGAAGGATCATCACGTCGCACTGGCTTATTTAAAAAGTAAGCCCGAGACACTGGGATGTGATTGCTAATTGTCATGACACAAGTTTAAAACGACAAGTTATCGTCAAGATATTTCTCGTGAAATTATAAAAAATTTATTTCTCTCAAGTTTTTTAGAAAAATATTAAATAAAATAAATTAATTAATATTTAATAAATACGAAGCAAAATAAAAAATTTAGAAAATGATATGGGTTTATGGTAATGTCCAAAATTAAAAATTTTAAATAAAACCATTTAAAACTTCAAAATATGGGTTTAATTTAGGTGTTGGACTTCAAAAGACCTATTTTATTCACAACACATTTAAAACATTTAATTTTCAAGATAGATTTTAGGAAACCGTTTTCTATTATCAACACTTTTCAAATCTAATCTGCCTTGTTGAAAAACTAGTTTTATGTTTTTGGTGGATGAGAGAAAGTTTTATTACTACTCAATGAGAAAGAGAGGGAGATGAATTAAAAGATTGTTTAATGAAAATTTATTCACTTGAAAACAATGCATTTTAAATGAATTTAAAGCAAGGGTCTCTTTTTTTAACTTTAAATCTCACCATAAAAACATAATATTTAGGTTTTGTCAAAAATATCATGCTATTTTGAAAATATCATGCTATTTTGAAAAATATCACAAGAATTTAAAGTTTAAAATGGTAAGATAATATATTACATTTTTTTGCATATTTAAAGTTTAAAATGCGGACTCCATACGGCGGTCGAGGGGTAAGCCTGGAAAGTTTTACGTTGACAGGACAATGACCGTAAGTATGGCAGGCTGAGCCAGTGCAGCTAGATCTCTGCACCTAGGGCGGGTTTGTCCAAGTAAAAAAAAATGCTCAATCCCTCCATAGCAATTCAACATCGACTTCCCTTGGCTCATTTTAACTCCATCCTAAAGTCCCATGCTTTCTTGGTTTTGCAAGGATTTGGCTCATGTAGCCTGTAGGGTGCATTTGTGTGCTGAGAATGAGGCTTTAGGTGGAAGCCGCTTCCTCCCATGCTATTGATGCCCGAACCATAGTGACAAAAGTTTTTTTTTTTCAGCGAAATATTGTTTTTCAAAAACTCGTGAGAAATTAAAAAAATTTCATAGATCTTGCATTTTTTTGGTAATATCGCAGCAATAAAAAAATAAATTAAAAAATATAAAAAATATTTTTTTATAAAAAAATATTAATAAAAATTATTTAAAAATAAAAAATACATCATTTTTTTACAATAAATAGCCGTTTAAAACGTAAATATGGCAACTAAATCATGGTATTTATGTTTTTTCATAAATCTCACGATTCGCAAAAAATTACCATTTAAAACTTTCAGGCAATTTCTTGTGATATTATCATGAGATTTTTATAAATCTCGCAATATTTGTCACTAAGGCCTGAACCCCTCGCATTTGTGTTGCTGGGGGTGGGGGACAAGGAAACGCCTTGATTTTGGAACATTTCCAATGAAAGCACTGTTTTTCCATGAGACACAAACGCAGCCTTATAAGGGTAATTCAACTCGTGGGCAGCATAATAAGGTCTATGCGGAACTGCCATGCATGCATTTTTCTAAAACTGATTAAGGACTACTCTCCTTGTGTTTTTCTTTGGATAAGCATCACTTGCCACGAATTACATTCATGAATGAATGCCATTCATGCTGTTAACCTTTTAGGCTCTGTTTTGGAATCCTGTATTTAGTGTTGAGATGCCAAATCTTGGATTTTTTAAGTCCAAGATTTGGAAGCTACAGGATTTATCAAATCCTTCTTAGGATTGGATAACTGTTTTAGCATTTTGACTCCATTGAAGTTATTCTTCCTAAGTACAACTGTCAAACTACCACAAAAGAGCACCCAATAAGGAAGAAAAAATAAATATTTAATTACCAGAGGACCTTTTTTTTTTTTCTTTCTCTTTTAGATAATCCAAGGGAACTCTCCCTCCCAATCATCGACTGCACTTTGGAGAGAATGGTGTGGGTGGCCCTGATTCAAAAGTTATTTTAGAATCAGGGCGTGTGCATTGTGACTAGAACACAGAGATTGCTGAAGGGTAAGGATGATGACCGACATATTCCACAACAAATAAGGCTTTTTTGTATAGGTTTACTGTACAGAAATCGAATTATAACTCAAATTTCATAGCTCGCTGTCTAGCGAAAGGGAGGATTTAACAAATCATGGAAGGATCAACCCCCCCAACAGGGGTGATGTATAATTTTTTACTGTAACTTACATCTGCAATGAATTCTGGTAGGGGTTTGCCAAACCCAAGCTTGCCTTTCAAGAAAAAAAAACTACATCCTCTTTAGGATGTAGCTAGATTTGGGAGATGGGGATTTGGCAAATACAAGTGCACTCAAGCAGCGGATGGTGATGGCAACTCCGACACCACCATCTACCAATTGGGGCTCTGCTTGTCTGGTAGGAGCAGCTAGTTCATGTTACCTTGTGTTGGGACGTTGCAAGTTCGAATCCCAATGGTATCATTGTTATAAATGGTAAGGGTCTGCCTCACCCCAGCTTGCCTTTTTAACAAAAAACACCACCATCTACAGGTTTTCAAACAGAACCTTAATAAAAGCAGAACACACACATTGGTACAAGATACCCTCACGTTATCAAATAATGAATATGAAAGTGCTCTCATGGCCTTCAGCAACTAATATGAAGCATGTATTCGGTAGTCTGCTGATGAACTTGATAACTGACAGTGAGTTAAAAAAAAAAAACAGTAAGCAGGGAACTCGTTTCCATGGAAGCATGACTTGGTTTAAGGTCAATGCGTGTAAAATAGTAAAACATAAAGTTTTTCGTTTTCAAATATTTTTTTATGAGCACGTTATTTTGCAAAGTGACTATTAAATACATTGATCTATTGATTGTTGGTGGATATCATGTTTTTTTTTTTTTATTTACATGGAGAAACCACCCCAAGGTCAAAGACCTAGCCGCGCTGGCTCTGCCTGCCATACTTATTATCACTGTCCTGACAGCATAAAACTCCGCGGTCTTACTCTTGGGTGCTAGGGAGTCGTTCTGCTTCAACTAGCACAAGGGGTGACACCCATAGGATTTGAACTTAGACCACCTGACTAGTGATCTAGGTCCCATCCCACTTTGCCAAACCTATTTGGGGCTTGTGGATATCATGTTGATTATGCATTAAAATGATTCTTCCAAATAAAATTTAAATTCTTTGCATTTTAATTATTAAAATATTTCTGTTTCGATGGACAAATACCTTTGCTTTTCTTACCTCATGTTGAGGATGAGCCATACAGCAGAGCGTCAATCTCTCACAAGACCCACCACCTGAACAAAGGGTTTTCCCTCGATATCCAAAAAAAAAAGAGTTGAAGTTCCACTCTTTGAACCAATGGCAATTTATGGGTGCAGACCAGTATGGATAGGGCTGGTTTGAAGCATCTCCAATATGGCACCAAAGCTGTGAAAGTTGCGTGAATAACATGTTTCCTACTTATATGACAGACTCTGATGGCTAATAACACCAAACATTGTTGTGATCATTCCCAGATAAGAAGTGATTTCATCACATTAGCCAATGCTAAAGCTGACAAAAATGGACAGTTTTTTTTCCTAATAATAAAAAAAAAAACTCCCACAAGGCTCTGCTCATCTGGTAAGGGCAACTTGTGAATGTCACTAAGTTGACGGGATGTACCAAGTTCGAAACCCACAGGTGGCGTCCCTTGACACAAGGTCGAAGTTTGGATACTCCCCAGTAGGCAGGAAAGACCTCAAGAATTTTACCAACAGGAGGCCAGCCAATGTTGTGTTCCCAAAAAAAAGAAAGGAAAAGCTTCCACGAGTAAGAACCACTCAAGAACATATGTTAGTCAGTTAATCAACTAATACAGTTTCTTTGCCTCTTCAGGACTTCCTAAACTGCACATACAACGCAGACACACTGAAGCCTAAATCATGGAGTTCCCCACATTTGATTTGTCCAATTTTCCGTACATAGATTTCAGGCAAATGGAAGACCCCCACCAGAATATTCAACCTCCTGAAAAGGAAAAGGCCAAAGATACACAAGAAAATGGGGAGTTGGAAACAGATAGTGTCGTTCTCCTGAGATGCCAAAACCTAGAAAAAGCACTGTAAGCAACAACCAACTCCTGCAAACTTCATTGTAATTGACAGACAGCACTCCTTCATTTACGGGTACAGAAATAGACACAGACTAGGCATCTTACATGGTTGCAATTTACCCATAATTCATAGACAGTTTGTTAGCATACCTGAGCAGGTGGCAGGGATGAAACCCAATCAGACGCATGGGTGGGGAGAAGGCCTAGAGTATTCAGCTGCCAGGTAAAACAAATTTGTATAAGAAACTAGAACTACCCGAACAATTGCACTGAGAAAAATAGACACATCAAGATGGATTAGTGTCAATGGTTTACCTTCCAAATACCCAATACCATTGCTGCAAGGTTAAGGGCGATAAATACCAATTTGGGAGCAAGAATATCTACTCTTGAATCCTTGTAAGGCTAAAAAACTAGAGAAACAAATGGAAGATGAAAAAACCTTAGATTACAGGCAAGATAGCATTTAAAGAGAGGTTATAGTTCAACATACCAGTAAAATTGCAATAGAAGATATTAGAAAGCACTGAACAACAGTGACAGATATCGGAATAAACCTCACAAAAGAACCAAAGAAGATGTTTATGCAACATCACAGAGTATTGCCATTATTTATGTAAATATTACACAGATTAAATACACTACACAATAAGAATGTGTAGGTGACAATCATATTGTATATACATCAAGAATATTGACAGGTAGTGTAAGTTGATATGAAAACAGAACAAGCTCAGAATTTAAACACATGGGGTATGATTTTTGTTGGTTTTTCAGTATCACATTTTACTCAGATTGGATCAATGGGATAGAAAAATCAATTTTCTTAACATATATCATCAGCATGAATGCCCTGAAGATTTTCAGAACCAAGTCATGAAGAGATTCTAGACAACAATTATGACCAAGAGATTGGTAACTTCAATGACGTTCGCATTCTCTTGCAACTCTTCTGCAAAAGTCGCCTAAACTCAATCGGTAGATCTTCTCTGTCTTTGAGCTTGAGACTGTTGTTGATGCTGTTGCTGGGACTGTTGGGGCCGCTTATGCTGATGTTGCTGTCTTTGAGGTGCGGCATTTGCTCCTTTCGCGAGTCGCTTAGGAAAGTTCCGAACAATGTGTCCCATCTCTTCACAACGCAAGCACACTCCCGTAAGTCTGTAACAGACTCCTGCATGCACCTTCTTGCACACAGGGCATATCATGGCAGGCTGCTGTGGTCAACCAAAACCACTATGCTACACCTTAACCTTCTTCGTAGGCGGTGCTCTACTCGATTCGGCCGTGGGTCTAGAGGCTTTATTTTCATTGCCCATCGACTTGTTGAACCTGTTAGGCTGAGTCTTCTTAGAATACTTTCAATCATCCTATGACACAAAAATCATTGTTACTATTTGTTTGAGGTTAACTTTGGTAAAAAAAAAATAATTTTGTTTTTCCCATCTAGAGCACAATGGCCATCTTAATAGCTTGGTTGAGGTTTTGGGGTTGCACTCAGGACTTCAACTTGTCTTGCAACTCATAAACATATTTCTTTGCTCGCGCATCATCAATCGTATAGGTGTTTGGTTTGTACTTCTCAAGTTATCTAAGCCGTGTGGTGTACTCGACCACCTTCATGCTACCTTGTTGGAGATCCAATAACTCTTGCATCTTGCGATCTCTGGCATACTGAGAAAAATAGGTGTCGAGAAACACTTTAAAAAACTGTGCTCATATCAGCTCCCATCTTTTCTTTGGTGCATATTACACCTCACGAACAGTCTCCCACCAGCTCTTGGAGTCAGCCTAGAGTCGGTAGGTGGTGAATGTTACTTGTCTCTATGTGAGAATCTCGAAGATGTCAAAAATCTCGCCAATGCCTTGAACCCACTCCTTAGCTGTGTTTGGGTTCTTTTTTTCAATGAAGGCTGAGGGACTTGGTTTCATGAAGTGTTTTGTAAGACGCCACATGGCTCGTAGTGCTAGTCGCCCCATTTCCATCAGGGTGATTATTGTTTCTATTGCCATTACCTCCGTTACCGGTGAGGTTCTGGCATGTGGCAGTAAGCGTAGCGAGGGCTTACAAGAGAAAGTTTCTTTTGGGCAGTCCAACTTGAGGGTTGTCTTGCGGCCATCTACAATAATTTTGATTTGAATTAGACTCCTAAGTTTTGCATAAATAAAATATTATTTTTGATGTTTTTAAGATTTTGCATAATTCATAAAATGTAATCAATTAAGAATATAATTTTTATAACAAAGCATAAAAACATAAAAAATGAAACATACTCACAACCATGTCGGTTAGTTGGATAGAATTTGAGTCAATCTTTCCCTTTTTCTCTGATATCAACTTGTAACACCCCAAATTTTGTATATCGAAAATCATGATTTTTTTTTCATAAACTATACCTGGGTCTATATGCTTACCAGAACTCTTAGGTTTGGCCTGAATAGTTAGTTGGACCTCTTCCTTTGTTACCAAACCTTGACCCTATCAGATCCAGAATAAGTCTGGGTCTGGTCATACCCCAACCATTAGTCGACTTAGTCTCTCCCAAAACCACATCTTGAAACCCATTTTTTGTGTGATAAATTATAATGTAAGAGTCAGTAATCACTAAGGGGTGATTCTTCCCAGGGATGCAAATGGGTTGGATCCAATATTAAGCATTTGCAATTTTTAACTCTTCTAAATCCAATTCTGACATGAATCTCTTCGGATTCAAACTGCTTGCATCCCTAATGCTTTCCCTGGCAATGCAACAAGTTTTCAGAGGGCAGAGGTGTTGCTCTGTGTAAGAGCCAGGCATTGGGTTAGGTATATCGATCAGAGATGGGTCAGCTTTTCCTTGCCTTATGCACCTGAATCCTATAAGTGCTAGGTCTGAGCCTACAGTAGACCTTTACTGATCGATTTGCCTGCATATAAGCTCATACTAAGGGCATGTTTGTTTCACCCTAAATCTTGGGAAAAAAGCCCAATTCATATGAAAATGGGCTTTTTTCCTCTCGATAGATAAATCAAATATGGCCTCAGCAAAAAGATGGTACTTTTCATTCAAAATTTTTGTTTTCATATGAAAACAGGGTGAGGCTGGATAAGGTGCAATCATGTTGCACAAAGTGCATGGGCCGCTGCACCTGACCACCACCACACTTTTCTGACACAGCCCACACAACCCATGACCTGTGAGACCCAAGAGGTGATGAGTGACTTACAGGGCCAAAGAGCTGATGGGTGTTGGTCAGCAGTAGCAGCATATGCACTTTGTATTGCTCTACCTGCCATACTTACTATCAATGCCTTGACAGCATAAAATTCTGTGGTCTTACTCCCTTCCCTTCATGTGTAACAAACATGACTTAAAATAATCAAAATATTTGATGCAGTTGCTAGACATGATGAGGTTGGCATTCTCATTGTACGTACAATTGGATGTGCACATATTTGTTTGGATATGAATTCGTCCAAGGGGGCTTATTATGAAGAAAACACATGCAAATGAGAGCCGTTTCCTGGGCCCAACCTGATGAACCTAACACACAGACAACTTTTCTCACAGAAAATCACCCATGAGATCAGTGGGACCGGGGGTTGAGACTCTCTTTCCGTGGAAATCAATTCCACATGAGTTTTCTTGCATAACCTCCTTTAGTCCTTCCACGCAACAAAAACAGCTCTTTGCAGAGTGTTTGTTTCATGTCCTTTCCAATGAAAAAGGCCCTCTTTTGTAGGAAAGGGTGCTCCTTTCCAAGGAGAGCTAAACAAACAAATTTCCATGAGAAATGTGATGGAGTCCACTTAAAAATAAATGCAAAAAAATACCTTTCTTGTCAAAATGGGTTCACGCCTCTCCCTATAGAAATGCACTTTCCGTGCAAGAGGGCTCTTTAAAGAGAGTGATTTCCTCGTAAGGGTTCCGCTCACCTGATAGGAACTACTTGTAAATGTCAATAAGTGACAGGACACCACAAGTTCGAAACCCATGAGTGGCATCATTTGCTGCAAGGTTGAAACTTAGTGTATCTTAGGTGAGCAAGGGGACCTCCAGGGTTTTACCAACTATAGGCCAACCAATTTGTGGTCGGTGATTGGGGGTTTTCCCTTGGAATATCAAAACAAACAGAGAGAAAGTGGTTTCCATAGGTAAGGGTCTCTCTCTCTCTCTCTTACACACACCATGCATGCTTTGTACAATACGGAAGATGCATATGCTACTAGAACTCCGAATATTCTAGAAAATATGAAAATTTACATTTTATTGATAATCAGAATATCTGCATGTAAAGCACTAAATTCTGTCTTCCAGCAATTCAAAAGCAAGATTTGTCTAGATACTGTCCACATTGCTCCCAACACGGCTGAGTGGCCCTCCTATGGTTGAAAACCCAGCTATAAGGACAAATTTTAACCTAATTTGGTTAAATTAAAGGGTTAAGATTTTCAATCACTGTTTCTAAAATCTTAGAAACTCAGCTCAAACCAAACTAGTAGAAACTCTTTCTGCATTTATTTATCCTTTAAGATCTTAACATTAATCTTGAACAGGTATATTAACTTCATTAACAATCTCATTATCCAATGAGATAAGGCTAAATGGTTCTAATAATGTAGCTATTACAGTCACAAAAAGTGCCAACATTTTGAAAATATAGTGAAAATATCATGATTTTATCACAATATTTTCAAAGTGGCATTATACTGAGAAAACACAATACCTTCAAAATATTTCTTATTTTGAAAGTATCACGTTTTGACCCCATGCTATAGAAAAACTTTCCATATCTTTTTTACATATATTATTAATTTATTAACATTGTCTAAGTACTGGGCGCTATGATACTGAAATAACCGCCATACCGTACTAGGACCTTATCTTGGATTCTTAATACTTTTATTGCCCAATCTCAACAGGGACAAAAAACCCATTGCCCTTTGTGTTTGATCTTGTAGAATCTGATCCATTTTATCATCAGCTAAGGGCTCAAAATAATTGAGAATCATAGTGCAAAATTCTGATAAAAGATTTTCGGCTAAACCAATGTTAACTCATTGATATTTGACCACATTGCACATATTGAAATTGTTTCTTATAAGATGTACTCTTCCTATCCCCTTTCAACTCATTTAGATTTGTGGTTGTGGCTCAGTTTCTTGGAGGAAATTTTCCCGAGAATGAGATTTGTGACTATGGTAACAACAAAAAAACCCTAAATAATTCTGCAGTGTCAATTGGGAGAATATGGGAGAAACTAAAAGGAAGACTCTCTTTATCCTTCTTGGATTTACATTGTTGTTTTTTATTGCATGAAACTCTCCAGTAACAGGCACTCCAAATGATGGTTATTTGTGCTTGTTTTGCAAGGACACTACAAAACTATCATTTTCAAGCCTTAAAGGAGAAGTGTCACTCTTTCCAAAAGACATGAGGCCCACATGACAGGCACTCTTTGAGCTTATCTTTGTGGCCTTCATAGTTAGTGCTAAGATTATTGAGATAACATCATCTTTTTTTTCTTTTTCTTTTTTTTTACCACAGTAAAAATGCTATAGGCTCTCTAGAATTTTCAATCAGATTATTGAGATAACAGCACCTTTGCTAGGCCAAGCCAAACTCTCCCAATCGACTGCACATTAGCTGCCTTCCTGTTGGTAAATTCCTTGGGATCCTTCTTGTTTACCAAGGAGTATATCCAGCTTAGACCTTGCAGAAATTCAGTGAAAGACAGAAGTTAATTATGATTTATTAGCAATTTATCATTTTTTATAGGCAAGCTGATGTTAGGCAAACCCCCACCAGTTATACAACCATTCCATTGGGATTTGAACTTGCAACGTCCAAGGTGATGTGAACTCACTGCTCCTACCAGACAAGCGGAGCCCCAGTTGGTAGCAATTTATCAATTAGTCATGCACACTCTGGAAGCTCACGAGTTGGTTGATGCAGCTCATGCACGGCTACTTTTTTGCCAATTACGAGAGAGAGAGAGAGAGAGAGAGAGAGAGAGAGAGATCCTCTCTCTCTCAATACCACCTAATTAATAACAAGAAAATTGGGCCAATGATGCATTTATACATCAGACATGCTTTGTATTGATTGTTAGATGCTAATATTTAGGGGGCACTTAACGCATGGCAACCATATAGGTTTCAAATATTTAAGATAAATGACTAACTCTTCAAGGAATTTCTGAGAATGAGGTTACCAAATCAGGCAATTTCTCAAAACATGAAGTGTTTTTTTTTTAATATTTGAAACCTTAGGCAGCTAAAAGTAAATTCGCCATACTTTAGGCTCTTATATGTACATTACCCAAATATTTCAATATGGCTTAAAAGCTATATATTTTCAATGCCCAAACCATAATGGATACTAGTAATGGATCATGAGAATTGAATCTTATGGGTTTGAGCTGCATATTAGCTGAAAGACTAAATGCTTTGGGTTGATCTAATCAGCAAAAGAGATGAATCCCTGCTACCTTATAAATCTCATTTGTGGTGGACATTTATCCCATACGTGGTAGTAAAAAGATATGTGGTGGAAATTTATCATCAAGAAAAGGTCAGTGATGCTATACAATATGACTAGCAGTATCAATAAAATACTACTTTTGTTTTGTTTTTTGGTGGCATAATGCACGGCGGTTCGATTCTCATAACCAATAATGCATCATTAATCATTGGATGAAGAACAGAAAATGGAGAATTGGTTCTTGGCCCCACCTTGAATTTGTCCTTCCACTTAACTTATTTTGTCTGACAAGGAATACTTTTTTTGACAGCCAAGCATGTGACATTAGCAGAGAAAATTCCAAAATGCTCTACTTTGCAAGGTAGCCCACCAAAAGAACTAAATTAATAAAAACCACATCCACAACAAAAACTTCTTTAGACATTCATTCTCTATGCCATTTCTTGTTCATGAAGAATATATATATATATATATATATATATATATATATATATATATATATATATATATATATATATATATTCTTGGGTTGTTTGGCCTACCATGAATAAAAGAAAAATGATAGTTGCCTATCACTTTTTTGGCTACCATGAGAATGTGCATTTTTTAGTTGTTTTTCACAAATCTGACCTTGGGTATGTATTTGACATGATCGATTTGCTAAAAAATAACACTTGGAACCATTGTTGTCAGTATCTTTATCGGTCATGAATCGGCCGAGACCCATACTCAAGTGAATCATTCTCAATCGGCCAAAAAATAATTAAAAAATATATGTCAATCATAACATGACGTGTTAAAGCCATTAAAATAATATTAAAAAATATTACAAAAACAATTTTAAGTATTTTTATATTTGTTAAAAAATAGCTGATTCAAAGGTGAAGCGTGTCGATTTTCTACTGATACGATATATATCAGCTGATACGGCCCAATACTCACCAATACTGACAACATTGCTTGGTACATGTTTTTTGGTAAAATCATGATATTTAAGCTTTCAATATCTATAAAAATTTTAGGGCGTTGATTTGTAAATCTTATAAAAACCTACCTGTGTGTTGGAATCAGGCGATCCAAAAGTTAATCTTATAAAATAAAGCATGTAAATCTCATCTATGCGGTCAGACTTAAGAAAACCATAGAAACACCCTTTAAAATCCTAGTAGGCTGGGGTAGGCAGCTACCACCTAATATATATATATATATATATATATATATATATATATATATATATATATATATATATATATAATGAAGTGTGAAAAAAAGAAGTGAGAAGTTTTTTTTTTTGAAAGATAAAGCAGAGAGAAGATAGCACTTTATTTTCACCTAAAGCAAAGGAAATATATGGTTGGTGCATGATACAACCATTTGATGATTGATGTTCTCCTACCTTATCCTTTATGGTGCTCAGCTCACGAGTATTGTTACTAAAGTCTCGTACATTTGATTCCAAAACTCATGCATGTGAATCCCAATAATAATTGCGCCCCCACATCTATTTGAGTGGGTCTCCATGACAACTTCTCTTTCTTGTTATCATCCATAATTCCAAGACCAACAAGAACCCCTTCTTCTTCTTCAATTTCTTCTTCTTCTTTTCTCTCTCTCATGCCATACCAACCTCAATTCATTTCTTCTCTTCACAATTAATGACACCCTCGGCTCTTCTTTTGCATCTTCTTTTCACCATTTTCTCATTTCTCTTGATCTCCCCAACAAGCTGCATCCTATCATGGGAAAGACACACAATTCAGCTGAGCCAGTTGGTGGGTCATCATCATGAGCAGGCGTCGACAATGGTGCAACCTAGTAAGACTTCCTTCCCTACTATTTCTTTGACTTAGATGGATGTGGCCTTGGGCCATGATGAATTTAGCACATCTATGGGTCTTATACAATCCTATGATACGTTAAGGTCTTTTGAGTTCATAATCCAGCCCTCACGTTACCAGTCATATTTTCATATGACAATGGAATATCATTGTCAATGGACTTTACCAACCAGAGGCTCTTGCCAAAGTGCAGTAGGTGATATTCCATGTGGTAAGCGGGGTCCTGTGCCAAGCTGAAGGCCCAGGTTCGAATCCCTCTACCACATGGGGCTTAAGAGAGATCTGGTAGGGTTCTGCCTAACCCCAGCTTGCCTTTCAAAAAAAAAACAAGTGCATGATGAGGGAATGTGATGCTGTGATCGGGAGGATCGCTCATGAACCCCGGTACTGTCTTGATCTCACTCCTACTTCAGGAAGACGGGGGGGGAGGGGTGCAAAAAAAAATTGTGAACCCGAAATTGTGGGCTCAGTGAGCTCTAGCTGGCGAGAGCTTCTAAATGAGCACTAGTACTTCTTGACCAGATCGAGTCAGATCCAAACTCCGTGAATCTTTTTTTTTTTTTAAATAAACTAATATCCAACCTAAGTTCTAGTCATTGATTCTAATTAGGCCTACAATATTCTTAAACTTTTTAAATATCCAATGTGTTTTTTTAATAATTAATCTTATGGACAGGAATGAGGGGAGGGAGTGAAGGTGCAATTTTTCTTTATTTGAAAAAGCTTATGAATTGGAACCAAAGAAATCAAAAAAGAAACCTGAAATCAGATGCAGCCCGAGTGCTCTTCTTACAAAACCTACTAAGGAAGCATGAAGAACATGAGATGCTAGATGATGTACCGAAAGGGACCCGCATACCTTTGACATCAGGAAGAAAGCTGGACACCCTCAATTATGTAGTGAGGATTGGAATTGGAAGTCAGGAAATGACTGTACTTGTTGACACAGGGAGTGACCTCACCTGGGTTCAGTGCTCACCCTGCACATACTGCTACCAACAACAGGACTCACTCTACAACTCTTCCCTCTCCTCAGCTTACACCCCTCTTGCTTGCAATTCCTCTATTTGTGGATCGCTCGAGATGTCTGCTGGTTGCGCTGCTGCTGCCACTTGTGCCTATGATGTCAGTTACGGTGACGGATCCTACACACGTGGGGATCTAGTGCGGGACACGCTGACGCTTGGCACTGACACCATTGGCGATTTTCTGTTCGGATGCGGGCGCAGTAATAGAGGACTATTTGGTGGAGCAGCTGGATTGTTAGGCCTTGGGAGAGGCCCCCCTTCTTTGATTTCCCAGTCTTTTGCCAAGTACAATGGTGTCTTCTCCTATTGCCTACCTTCCTCTCATGAAACTTCAGGTTCTTTGGTTCTAGGAGACCCATCCTCTACATTTGCTTATAACACTACCCCCTTTGTTTATACCTCCATGGTTCAGCATCCTCAAGCTTCTACATTTTATTTTCTTTATTTAACCGGCATTAGCGTTGGCGGGGTTTATATAAATGTTTCTTCTCCATCTCCAGTCGGCTTTTCGAGCATTGGTAGGACTTTGATCGATTCGGGCACGGTGATAACCAGACTAGGCCCTTCACTATACAAAGCAGTGAATGATGAGTTTGTCAAACAAGCAACTGGGTTCCCTGCTGCACCTAGCTTTTCCATCTTGGATACATGTTTCAACTTGACTGGCTTCACTCAAGTGAGCATCCCAACTCTGCAATTCCACTTTGGCAATGGTGATGGTGTTGCTGGTAATGATGTTCAGGTAAATGTAGACGCGTCCGGGACAATGTATGTAGCGAAGAAGGATGGTTCACAAGTATGCCTCGCTCTCGCGAGCTTGCGATCGGAGGATGAGTATGTGATTATTGGGAATTATCAACAACAGAACTTGAGGATTATCTATGATTCAAAGGAGTCAAAGGTGGGATTTGCTCCTGAGGTCTGTAGATAGATTAAAGTCAATAACTTTTTAACTTCTCCCTAATCATGTTGTAGGCTTTGTGGGTATAGCTTTAATACACTTTTTCCTTCTCCCTTTAGACGTGGGATTGGTTTACTCAAATGTGAAAAGGGATTGAGGGAATTCCTCAATATTTGTATTGGTACCTATTCACCAGTTGGATAATGGATATATATTATGCATTTATGCCAATTGATATTAGAAAAACCATTATATTTTAACCAAACTTAAATCACGCAATATTTAAAGATTCATGGTAATTAAGAAAAAAAAAAAACCTATAAACAATAACTAAACATTTACTTCATTCTAAAAAATAAGCCCTTTTGAATGTGCCCGATAAGCGCAAATATGGTTTATGACCACCAAAAATCAGAAAAGAAATACATAAAAAACAACAAGATTCAAAAGAAATAGGAACTGAAGAAAAAAGTAGAAAATGTGGAGCAGATACAGTGATCGGAGCCGAGTATTTTGTTGCTGCGCTTGTAGTAATTTTTATGCGTTTCATGTATTACACAGAAAACCGCGCTGCACGTGTTGGTGATTTTCTGTGTTTTGTATGGCCCGAGTACTTTACAAAATACTCGATCACCTAACCATGACTCAAGAAAGTGCAAAAGGTTCTTGTTAAGCATTAAAGATGTCCAATCTATTTCATGTTAAAGCATTTGCAAATGGGTTCAATGTTTACAACTGCTGATAAAAGAAGTTCAATTGACACCTCCGTGATTGAGTTTCTCCTGGCTAGGGGAGAGGGTCGAGGCGTCTTGAGAGCTCTAACCACAACAGGAGATGCCCGTGACTTTACCAGGAGTGTGATTGTAGGGCTGATTCCCCGATAGGGACTATCACCTACAATCGAGTGCATATCAGGTCAGAGCGTGCTCGGATGGTAATCCTTCAGAGCTCGCTCTTAATTATACCATTCATCCATGCGTTGAACGACATCTCAGATACCATATGAACTATTTTTCAGCTGCTCATTTTTGCAAACTTAGATGTCATTCTTCTGGGACATCAATGGCTCTGACAAAAAATGTGGGATCCATCTAGAAGGTGCAAACTCCTTTCATGATACTTGGAATGCCGTTCATTGCATGGATGAACGACATCAGAGTAAGCTCTGGACAACAGAATCACATCAGAGGCACCTCTACGGCAACACTGTCAGAGGTTACTTGGATGTAGATCTTCATCTTAAAAATGAAGGGTACTTATCAAGACAGTGAATAAGTTGATTGTGACCATTCTGATGCCATCCATCTGAAACAAGAGAGTGGAATCCAGAAAGAGTGCGGAGCCCATTCAAGTGATGGGCATCCCATTGGTACAGGTTTGGATGTCGTTTATCTTGGCATCAATGGCATCCAAAAAGTGCTCTGACAGAATAGCGTCATAGCACACTCTGATCTGATCCCATCTCATCAAGAAAGAGAAGTGTGTAGGACAGTTGGGCCGATAAAAGTTGGTTTTTATGGGTCTGGCTTAGTGGGATGGGGCCTAGACCGTTTGACAGGCGGTATAGGTTCAAATCCCACCTTCCATAAGCTGACTCCCTCCCCCTGGGGTCGAGGGGTAAGTCCTTGGAGTACAGCAGGCTGAGCTGCCTGGCACAGTTTCCTCCTTGTAAAAATTATAAAAAATTTATGGGTCGGTACCTCAAGAAGGGACTGTTATCCCAGCCTGTCCATTCAAGAAAAGACAATGTTTGGTGTAACTAATTTAAAGAAGGGTGATGTCACCTTTGATGCTTCTATTGAGTTTTTGTAATTATAGCTCGAATTGGGTTGGACAGGTTAAGATCCAACTCAAAATTAGTTATGGGTCGATCCTTAATTACCCATCCATATTATATAATTGGGTAGCATCCGCTAAGCTAATTGAGCAGCTCAAGATCCAAATATGGATCAGCCAATGGTGGGAATGCTTAATTGGGTACCACCTGCCCTATGTGGGACCAATTCCAGGGCAGCATGTGAAAGGTGGGGCCCATCGGTTCCCTGTTTGATGGGATTGGTCCAAAATAATTGAGACATTTTGGAACGGATCTGCTGTTTGCTTTTACTTAGACTGTTAACCATTAACCGTAAAACCTAACAGTCCAGCTTCTAACTGGGATCCGTGTTTTATTGAGAATATCGGGACTACTGCAAAAAAAAAATGTGGACCATATTAAATAGAAAGATTACTTACTTATCAGTCACCCAATTACCAAAATAAAAAAAGAACTTTAATTTGCAAACAAAGTTCACATCTGTTGGGCTCTTGGTGATAATGGTTCACAGCAGTGCGGCAAATATCTTTGATACCTTTTTTTTTGGAAAATATTGCAAAAATATGGATAATTTAAAAATATCGTGATATTTTCCTTTTTGTAAATATCATGATATTTACATTTTAAGTGACTACTGGATCTGTCCCCTCAGTAAACTATATATACTCTTTATTAACCCATATAAGAGATAGGGAGAACCATTTCAAAAAGAGTATTCAAGTGATGGAATCTACCAAGGTACCATACTTCTAGAAATTTATATCCTTATTTTATTTTTCAAATCTCCTAACAAGCATTGATGGAGAAATTCTTTATATGTTTAAGTTGTCCATATCGAAAGTGAGGAAAGCTCAAGAATACTACTACAGTGATTTTTTTTGTACAAGTGCTATTCATCTCAGTCCCACCTTAAGTAATCCTTACATAAAATTTACACGTCCATAGCATATATCATATAGGTTGCCATGTGCAATGAGGTACTTGTGTGCTTCACCATTTTAGAAAAAGGAAGGATAATGGAGTTGGCATGGTGGCATATAACTATATAAGAAGGTACCAAGTTCAAAGTCTGTATTTTTTAGTAGGGTGCTGATGTGCAATAGGTGTTGAAGAGCTACCCAACTCCTGGTTATACCCCATGTCTGATTCCCTTGATGTGGCACTTTCAGATGTCGACCATTTTGGGGCGTGTCGTGTCGTGTCTGCCTTGCCCAAGTTTCTGTTATGCACGCTTCCAAAGCTTTATGAGAACCTCGCTTCTGAGATGTGATTGGATCATGTGTGATCACATTGCACAAATGCAAATGTGTCTGCAGTCACTGCACTTATCACCATTCATTTGCTGTTAGGCCCCAGTCTAACAGTTTGTACAACAGAAGATGGAGGGTGATCAAGTGCAGCGAAACATTGTATTTTTTTTTAAAGGCAACCTAGGGTTAGGTAGACCATTGGGTTTTGAACTTGCAAATTCCCAACACATGGTGACATGAACTAACAGCTCCTACCAAACAAGGGGAGCCCCCGTTAACGATGCCTAGCACTAGCAGCGGCACGTTGTATTTATGCACTTCATCCTGCTGCTACTGAAATATGGAAAGCTTGTATTTTCCTTTATGAAAAGACCTTAATATTGAAAAGATGTCTTTTCCTTCTTAAAATAATCACACCACCTTTTTAAAAATGATGTTTTTATTATGAATTCTACCATGTAATCAATTAATGTCTTTTCTGCTCATTTTCTTTAGTGTTTCTTGCGTATAGTCATGCTTCCTGCTTCATGCGTTTTAGGCATTTTCAAAAGCTCGCTGCTTGCTTCATCCTTCATGCATTGTTTCTCTCACCTGCACCCACTTCTTACTTTGGTTATTATGGTATATGTATTCAGACATCTGATTCCTTATAGGTTTAGGGATGATAATGGCTCTGAATTGGTTCAGATCTCTGTGACAAATATTGCGAGATTTGTAAAAAAATCTCACCCATATATCGCGAGAAATTGCTTGAAAGTTTAAAATGGTAATTTCTCATGAGATTTTCAAACCATGACAAATATCAGGATATTTATATTTTTAAAATATATTTATCATGAAAACTCCCAAGATTTTTGTTTTTAAATGTGTTTTATTTATATTTTTATATTTTTTATACTTTTTAATTTATTTTTTATTCCCAAGATTTTGCCCAAAAAATGCAAGATTTATGAACATTTTCAAAATCTCCCAAGTTTTTTCCCACCGAGATTTTGCGGTTTTTAACTTTTTTGTCACCATGATTCCAAGTTTTTTTTTTTTTGGCTAGGCCAAGGGAATCACAGTCGAACATTAGCTGGCCTCCGGTTGGTAAAATCCTTGAAGTCCCCCTGCTCGCCGAGGAGTACACCCAGCTTGGACCATGCAAAAAGGGATGCTCCATGTGGGTTTCCAACTTGTGACACTCACAAGTCGCTCGCCCCTGCCAGATGAGCAGAGCCCTGGTGGGCCAAAGATGATTTAGTTGGTTCAGAGATAGTTGGATTTGAACTCAAACTTGATCTTGATTTCTGGCCATATAGCCCAGTAATTGCAAGATCCAAATCCAATTAACTCCAATTATTTAAAGACCAAAATTTACATGTAAAGATAACTTACTATCAGACTAATCTTTACCAAATTCAAATATCTTTAATACTATTATTGGATTCAGATATGGAAGCTAGCCCATCAAGCAAGGCAACCAATTATGTGATTGGGTTTGGAACCCATACCATTGCTGTCAAACACAACCCCCCGTGAAGAAAGCTGATGCAATTTGTTTGTTCTTGATGTGTTTTATTGCACCATGCATTATTTTCTTATCAATTTAAGTGGGCCATATTTGATGTTTGGTAATAAAATATCAATATCGTGACATCAGCAACCATGGGAAATTGGCAGATTGGTGGGAATTTGTCAAGAAGGGTAGCTTTATATATGTCCAAGTTAACTTTGACAACTTACCAAACGCTTCCCGTGACTTGCACACCATTGTATGAAATTCAATTCAACATTATTTGCATGGTCGCTATCTGGCCTAAGAATTCATCCAAAGTTTGCTGGGTCCCATCCTACTAATAAAGGCACTGAGCTAGCGTGTGTAGCAAATGGGGCTTGGAAATGGACACCGGCCAAGCTACCGGGTTTGTCAACAGATCGAATCTAGGTAACTATATATAACCCGGCTATATGGCCTGAAAGTTCAGCCAAATTCTTATTTGGTTCCTATCAGGTCACTCTA
The DNA here is from genome assembly GCF_984573655.1 of Nuphar pumila. NCBI lineage: Eukaryota > Viridiplantae > Streptophyta > Magnoliopsida > Nymphaeales > Nymphaeaceae > Nuphar > Nuphar pumila. Next base: position 135,419,751 of record NC_143253.1, read on the forward strand.
ACTAGATCCAGATCCAAGTGCCAAAGGGACGAGACCTTCCAATAATACGAGCTGGTGTCATTAGATGAATCGTACTTATTTGTGGGAGTGGATCCACAACAAACTCAAATACGCTTGATCACCCAGACCCAACTCATCAATTCACCTGGTCCGGATCTGATCCAGGAATTGGGAGACATTGGCTGTGGTTTCCGGTTTGGTAAGGATCCGAAGCATTGGAGCATCAATGGCCACCAGAAGTAATTCTGAAGACTAGGTTAATTACATGATACCGATTGACTGACCGATGGAGCTTCTGTTTCAGGCTTGAGAAAGAGAAACACAAATCTCATGGAATTTGTGTTTGACATGATGGTAGAATCCTGTCAAATAATTTTCATAAGAAACAATCGTGTTTTGTGTTGGTTTCATGGCAAATTGATAAGGTAAGGTTGGCACCACATGCAAAAAAAAAAAGTAATATTTTCACATTCATTATAACTCACTGTAGGAGAGGTGGTTTCATTTTGAATGAGTGCAAAAAGGTACTGGATACATGAAAACAAGTAGGTTTTTGTAACACCCTGATATGGGACCTCTCGAGTTTGGGTTCGTGGGTATTACTTTGCGAAAGGAAGAGTACAAAGTATACGCCAAATTAAAAAATTTGGCATAATTTGTTTTTTCAAAATTAGAATATTATCATATCATAACCAAGGTCATATAAGCTACATCATTAATCTCAAAACAAAGGTTCAATAAATAAAGACAATAAATTATAAAAGTCTCTGCTCAACTCACTGGCCTTTGATGGACACCTGCTAACAGAAGCAGCTATGTTAGGTTTCAAGTCTTACTCTGAACAATGTTCTTGAAATGTACAATGGTAAGTATTAAGGGGGTGAGTTTAAAATATACTAAAAAATAATTATAAACAATTTAAGACTCTGACTTACAATTAAAGTTGGCTCTAAGCTCCTAGTTTTAGTTTAGTCTTCATCACAAAACACACAAGTTTGTCTCTTTTAAATCTTTCAATTAACATTCTCAACTCGTAAGGTAGCACTCACTCAATGCTAACTACTGCACTAGATTGGTTATATCGATAATAGCCTATTATAGGTGTAGCAACCCGTGTAGAATACCCAATTATACAGTGTTGGCCATATGATTAACCACTCTCATGTATGATCCATGGATCACGAGGTGCTATAGTGAAAATACTCACTGGTAGCTAATCGGGAGTTGGTTTCTGAGGAGCTATACTTGCTCTAAGGTTCATGGTTCATGATATATCCAGATTTTCCTAGAGTCTCAGTCACTGTGTGAAAATGACCCCTAAAATATTTTATGCAACTCTTGTTTTTCCACGTGAACTACCTCAAATTCATTTTCTCTCTATTTCAATTAAGTTTCCCAAGGTTTTTCTAAGATTATAATATTCACAAATATCTAAGCAGGTAGAAGATGTAGTGTCTCTACATTAATAAATCATGGGTGACTCACACTTATGGCGGTTCTAACTCTGACGAACATCAGGTAATCATTTTCACTTGTCGCCTCTTTCAAAATTTATGAGGTTAAGTCTAGCATACTAAGATAACTCAACATGCAATAAATATAATTGAAAGAGAGGACTCAAGGAATTTACTCAAGTACTCAACTCTATTCACATGTATGTAGTTTTATATTCTCAAGAAATATATAATATGAATTATTGTCTAAAATTACATAATTTAATAACATGCATGAGAAACTCGAGGATACATGAAATCATTCTTTGCATTGTAGCTATCTTATGTGCAACCATTCTATCTTAAAGAATATACAACATATATACCATATGTGGGATAAAATTGTGTTCTCAAACATATATAGTCTCATGCAAGCTATCGTATACAAACAACAACAAATTGTTTATTATTAACTAGACATGCTCATAATATCTCTTACTTCGAATGCGAGAATTAAACTCTCACTTTGCAATTGAGTCGCTCGTAATAGTGGTCAGATCTGTTCATTACACAAAAAATTCACTTCATTATCAAATTGGCATTTCCTACATTTACAAAATTATCAAACTACCCCTCTTGAAGGTGGTTTGTCAGACCTCGATTTCTATGCTACGTGTTTGGTCATGAGATAAAGATGAGCATATTCTTCTTTACGTCCTAATTTCAGTGAACCAAACCTCACCCGATTCTGAGTTTGGGGTGAAAAGTTATGATTGTTTTACTAATCCCATGTCATAAGGGTATTTTGTTCTTTTGTTATGTTGTGGGTCTAACCTGACTCCATCGAGATCAGAAGTAGACTTGATCAGTGTTCAATCCAGATTGACTGATTAGAAACCAATCCAGTTGTCTTAAGGGTTCATACATCTTATATATATATATATATATATATATATATATATATATATATATATATATATATACTAAAATATGAGAATTAATGTGTGAACTGTAATTTTCATAGATTTTTTGTTCATTTCTCTTGAATCTAACCGTACGAATGTGATCTACATGTTTGGTTTTATAAGAATTTGCTTTTGAATAATCCGATTTTGATGCATAAACAAGATTTTTCAAGGATTTATAATCAATGACTCATAATCTTCATAAATATTCAAGCATTAAAAAATCACATTTTTCATTGAAAATACACGATCCAATGGTTGATTTCTAGCAAATTCACCCTGCCAAGTACATTCACATGGATGGGTTTGCAAAAGAAGTGTTGGAAATACCTATATTTCTAGTGACTTTCTCTCTCTCTCTCTCGATATATATATATATATATATATATATATATATATATATATATATACATACTTGCATATATATTTGAATATGGTTTGATCCTATTTGGTATGGGCCTACACCGAGACCAAGTGCATTGGCTTTAAATTAACCCAACATAATTTTCTGACTCTCTCTTTTTCTTGGCAAACTGACTTGGTTTGGGTCAAACTAAGTGGATTTGGTTTACAACTACTTTCTTTATTCTTAGGTAAATTGGATCCAAACCCAGATCGGTCTAGACTAGTACCAATCAGACTAGTCCCAATCTGGTACCAACTAGATCAGAACCAATCTCAATTATACCAGACCAAGTTGGTGCAAACTGGACCAGGTTCAGTCTCAGTTTGGTACCAAACTAGACTAGATCCGATTTAGTTTGGGTTTGGTTCAAACTGGACCTGAGACAGAGGCTCCAATTTTTGTCTCACTCGATCCATGATACGGAACCCAGACCCAATTTGGTCTGGGTCTGGTTCAGGATAGAAAAGTGAGACAGAGGCCTAGCTCTTGTCACGTTTCTCTCTCTCTCTCTCTCTCTCTCTCTCTCTCTCTCTATATATATATATATATATATATATATATATATATATATATATATATATTACTTGTTGACTAGACTTAGTTTGGGTCATACTTGAACCGAGTTGATCGGATCTTAGTCTGGCTCGACTCGGTCTAGTTTCGCACCCTGACAAGTTTGGGTTGGGCTGACTTAGTCTAGTTCAGCCCAAACTGAGTCGATCAAGAATTAAACTTCTTTTATTCCAACTGACTCAGCCATCATGGCCGAGACAAGTCTCGCCCCTGTGCTCACGGTGGCACTGTTGACAACTAGGGTGGTTAACAACAGCTGAGTCCTGAGCTCTTCTCTTCTCTTACTAGGGTGTCGATGGTTGCCAACTGCTGAGACAGAGGGTGACTTCCCCCCTCTGCCTTGCCTTTTCCCTTCTTCCCCGTACGATGCAGGCAACTTAGTGGTTGCTTGCGACTAAAACAGAGGGTGCTGCTCTCTACTCAGAAACGCCGACAACTAGGGGTTGTCGAGATTCTTCATTCATTTCTTTCTTTCTTTCTTTCTTTCTGTGTTACCGGCAACCACGGTGGTTGTTGGCTGAGACAGAGGTTTCGCTCTCTCGTTTGATGGTGTCGACAACCACTGTGGTTGTCGACCCTCTCTCATGATCGACTAGCACCAGCAACCACCATGGTTGTCGATACAGTCTCTTTCTCTCTCTCTCTTAAGTAAAATAGCAGAAGAGGGGGTTACCTTCCATCAATGATGTCTTTTAACTGCTCTCTCTCACCTCTTCTTTTTGCAATCCCCTCTTTTTTTTTTGTTTATGAGGAGATGAAATAGAAACCTCACAACCGTGGGAGCCCCCCATGCTCCCACTCTCTTCAAAATCGTGGGAAAGGACTCCCCGTGATTCCCCTCCCAATCCAGATAAGGAACCATTCCTCAATATGAGGAACAATTTTCTTAAAGCTTATCTCAAATATATATATTTTTACTTTTTTACTGATCTCAAAGTAGGTTTTACAAATTGTATATTTATGAAAGAATCCCATTGTGAGAAAAGATGATGGAAATTTTGTTTCTAGTGGCGGAGGGGGGGGGGCATATTGAATGGATTTCATATGAAACCCACAACCAAAGATATTTTGACCTCATTGATTGCGGGCACCACCAAATCCCAAGCTTTAGCATGTTTCTTTCACCTGTCAGAAACTTCTCATTTTCATATGAAAAAAGTTGCTTCATATGAAAATAGCATGTAACAAATGTCCCTAAGTGTGCACCTATGTGCATCCCAGAACAATCTATAGAGTTTTCTATTGGAAAATAGTTCACTTAGTGGATTAGGCAATTGTGCTTGAACCATATGCACTCAGAGGTACATATTATGTGTGCTATCTTTCAAGCAATAATTACCCCACTTAGGATGACATCCATGGTACAATGGGCATTCGTGCAACTATGCTCTTAGGATACAACCATGCTTTCGCCTTCTCGCAAAGATTGTACCATGCCCTACACTGGATGCAACCGATAATCTTGACACATACCACCTTGAATAGCCTCTTGATAGGGTTAGGTTGACTTATGCTTGACTATAGACTAGACCCTAAGCTCAGCTTAGGCATGAACCATAGGTCCGACTTGAGTGAAGACCTTAGGTCCAGCTTAAGTAGGGACCATAGGCTTGGCTAATTAGGCAGAACCTTGACTAAGTCATGATCTAAGATCACTAAAGAAAGCACTATAGAAAGAGGGAGAGCTATAGCGAGCTAAGGACCTTAAGAGAGAGAGAGAGAGCATTAGCTCGTGGGAGAGGGAGAGAGGAGAGCTCATTTTTTAATGAAGATAATGGGAGAGGACGGGGGTTTATATAGGCCCCATCCCACCATCCACAAATAAAGGCCATAAAAAGCTTTTAATGGGCTCGAATGACTAAAAATAATTGTCTTGGGTTCACCAAACAACTAGTGATAAAGCTTCAAATGACCAGGTGAAAGCAGGGTTAAAAGGACTTGGTCAATAGGACAAATAGGGACATACCAGAGACAAAATCATTCAAAATCAAGTGTACGATCAACAGTCAAAGGAAAAGGGCAGCTCATGGACCATTTGATCATTAATATCCCATGCAAGGACGTTGGGCAGGTTATGGTCAAGGCACAAAAATGATCCAATGTAATTTAAGATCAGGTCAAAGTCCATTAATGGGCCAATTAAAGGTTAATCTTAGACTTGAGAATTAAATCCATCCCAATTACTAAAAAAGATGGTCAAACCAAACCGAGCTAAACCCGAAACTGAATCCAAATCTAAATTCAAATCCAAGTCCAAAGCCCAAGGTTCAAGGTCCAAGATTCAGGTTTAAAGTTTATTTGACAAGCCCAAGATCAAAGCCTCTTAAGGGCCTTCCTCGTAAGATCAACACCCTATTATATAAGGTCAAGAGAGGTTTTCACACTCTTAAATGTGGGGCTAAACTTGTAGGAAAGACTAAACCGACAAACTTTGGTAAATATAGAAAAACATATAGAAAACCTATGATAGTTTGGAGCCAAACCCGACACCTTTGTAGAAACCAAAGCATCGTAACATGTCACAAAATATTGCACATACATTTGCATTATTGCAATGGGGCTTGTAGAAAGAAATTTTAAAATTAAAATAAAATAGGTTTTAATAAAATTTTAATTTCACTTTAATATTGTCTTGACACATGTCATCTGTCGGTTAAAAATTAGCCAATTCAGCCCGATTTGGTTCAGAATCAAAATTTGTTTCAAGATCGATTAAGGTATGATAGGAACGACCTGACCATTAAGACCATGGGTTAATTGGGTGGTGCCGAACTGGGCAACCTGATCTGTTGCCTATCGGTACTTAGGATGACTAAAAAAGAGAGTTGATCAGATCAAAGGAATCTTGAATGGAAAACTGTCTTACGAAACACTAGGCATTGTTTATCATCTCCTACGACACCAAAAACTGGCCTAAGCATCACTTTTTTTATGCCATTGTTGCCATTCATTTTTGCAACCATGGATGCTCTTTCATCTCAAGAGTGAATTGCACTAGGACCATCCACACCACACTTGTTTTTCTAATGTGTATGTTAGATTTTTTGAGGGTTGAAAAAACAACAGTCCACTATAAGAAAATTGTTAATTAGCGACGGAAATTTGCGACGGATTTTTTTCGTCGCCAATTAGCGACAAATTAGCTAGAGAAAACTTTCTTCGTGAATCTGTCACTAATTAGCGACGGATTAGCAATGAAAGTTGTTTCATCGCGAATCTGTCGCTAATTAGCGATAGATTAACGACAACAATTTTTCGTCGCTAATTCTCAATACAAGAAAACCATTTTAGCGAGGGATTTAGCGAGGGAATTTTTCCGTCGCTAATTAGCGACGGAAAAATTCCCTCGCTAATTAGCGACGGAAAAATTCCCTCGCTAATTTTCGATTTAAATCAAGCGCGAAATTTTCCCTCTCCTCATTCGAAATTTAAATCGACCACGCACGATTTAAACCGTTCTCTCCCCATCGAAGAGCGCACTGGAGAGCATGACGGCGATGAGGCAGTTTCACGGAGGACGGCGACGCCGGCGGATGATGACGCCGGAGGATGGCGACGACTTTGGAGGACGCGCGCAGTTTCATGGAGGACGGCGACGACGGAGGACGGCGACGACAATGAAGGACAACGACGACGGAGGACGACGACGATGAAGGACGGCGACGATGGAGGACGGCGACGCCAGAGGACGGCGATGACTTCGGAGGACGCAACTTCACAGAGGACGGCGACATCAGAGGACGGCGACGACGCCGGAGGACGGCGACGACGGAGGACGATGACGACGGAGGACGATGACGACTTCGGAGGACGTCGTTTCATGATGGATGGCGACGAGGCTGAGCGATTGCTGGAGGACGGCGACGCCGGTTCACGGAGGACGGCGATGCCGGAGAGCACCGGTTCACGGAGGACGATACAAGTCTGTGCAATGCCTGTCGGGTGCGGTATAAGTCTGGCTTATTGCTGCCAGAATACCGCCCGACAGGGATCAATTTTTTTTATTTTTTTTTAAATTTTAGCGACGGATTAGCGATGGATAATGTCCGTCACTAATCTGTCGCAAATTTGTGACGAAATTAACGACATATAAGTTTTTCGCCAATTAGCGAGCAAAAAATCGCGATGGCCTCTATCCATCGCTAAGCCGTCGCTAAACTGTTTAGCGACGGATTAACGACGGATTTAGGTCGTCGCTAATCCACAGGTTTCTTGTAGTGGTCCATGATGTACCTTTTAACTAAAATAACAATAATCTCATTTGTACGTCCAAAGAATGTGATCCAAGAGTTAATTGCTACTATTTTTTTTAAAGGTAAGTTGAGGCTAGGCAGACCCTAACCAGATATCTCTTAAGCCCCATATGGCAGAGGTATTGGAACCTAGGCCTTCAGCTTGGCACATGACCCTACCAGATATCTCTTAATTGCTACTATTTTGACAATGTTTGAACACATCAATCGGTCAGATTTCATCCAAATGGCCACCCTCTATGAGATTCAACTAAAGGGTTTAGAACCCACAAGGGTAGTGAATATTTTCACTTGTTCTTAGCTTAAATCAGGCTAGTCATTGCATTGTGATCCCTCTGCAATTACTGACACTCACCAACCATCTTATGAAAACAAGATGAGGTACCTATCTGACTAAACTACCTTAAAACAAAACTAAGTGTCCAGGCTTAGACTTAGATGCACTTGCCTTGACTAGGAAAGAGATATTGCTTACTAGAGTTGATGTTGCTTGTGGGTTCCTCTCTCTCTCTCTCTCTCATTAATGACAATGATAGACTTGTGTTTTAGTCTTTTAGGTTAGTGGGGTGATTTTTTGTGTCTTGATCATTGTAATTAGTATGGCTTAATAAAATTTTCCCTTCATTAAAAAAATAATAATATGACAAATTATGGGGTTGATTGGCTCGACAATCGAATATGACCTGAAAGGATGCTAATGTCACAACCCAAAAACAGTTACTTCTAACAATAATTCAAAAGAGTTGATGACAATTCAAGATATGATAACGACAATTCAAGGCATGATAACGATAATCAAATGTGTGACTTTTTATTTTAATGTCAGTTTGACCCGATTCTTGATAAGTTGAAAAACTAAAAAACCTTTTTTTAAATTTTTAAGTTAGTCAAAAACTTTAAAGATGTCATTTTAAAGGCCAAAAATTAGATTGAAGTTAGCTTTAATGAAAAAATTTAAAGATTTTGACATAAAAAATATATTGATCCAAAATGAGGTGTCTACGGAACCTTAGGCTCAACTTAGGTAGAGCCTTTACTAAGTCAAGGCCTAAACTCACAAGAAAGAGAGAGTTAGTAAGAGCACTAAAGTGGGAGACCTTTCCAAATCTTATTACAAAACTTTATTTAAGATATGAGAAAAAATAAGAAATGCATCACCACAAAGATTATATTTCATTCCTGAACTTATAAATATCACATTAACCATATCTACCATAGTCCTATTCTTTTGTTTAGTTACACCATTATGTTAAAGAGTATATAGAGCAATATTTTGTTTATGTATCCTATGAATTTCTCAAAATTCAATAAAATCATTTGAAAGATATTCACCACTTATATCATATCTAAAATATACTATTTTGCAATTATAAAAAATTTCAACATATGCTTTGAACATCTTAATTTTTTCAAAATATTCATATTTGGTTTTCATGAGATAAACATAAGCATACATTGAAAAATCATCAATAAAAGTTATAAAGTAGTTGTCACCCCCACGAGTTGTATTTTTCAAATCACACAACACTGTGTATTAAGCCAAGTAATTTTGAATTCTTTTAACACTTGGAAAGGGTCTTTTAGCAAACTTAGCTTAAATGCAAATATCACATTTTCTTATATGATTAATTTTACATTTTAAAACAAGTCTTTATAAGTTATTCATGATTCTCAAGGATTTATATTTAACTTATCTTAATCTAGCATGTCATAAATCATACGAGTCAAGTAAATAAACAAAAGCATGATCAACTTTATTAATCAAATTCAACTTAAACAAGTCATTATTAAAGTAGCCTTTACCTATAAACTTGTGGTTCTTTGACAATATAATACTGTAAGATTCAATTACAACTTTAAAACCATAAGTTATAAATAAGTAGGTAGATATAATATTCTTCATCATGGTGGGTACGTGATGCACATTTTTTAGGGTTAAGCACTTTTCAGAGGTGAAGCGAAGCTACACACTCAATTTTTCATGAACCTTAAGTTTCATGAGAATCTCCGGTGTAGAACTTATATTCTTTCTCCATGGTTTTATGTGTTTTGAATATACTTCTGTCATTGCATAAATAAATGGTTGGTCGAGAATCTATGTAGCACCCTTTATTCAAATTGATCATGAATATCTTACTCACTACTAGCACCAAAATATTATTGAATTAACTATCCTCATTGCTTTAAATTTCTTCCTTCTATAGACACCCCAATTTTTACTAATAATCCCATGGATTTTGTCTAAATAATTATTTTTTTGAAGAGTAGATGATTTAAGTCCAAAATGATTGGATCCATTTCAGATGCTTTTTTTGTTTATAAAAAATGATGTTTTCAAGCTTTTTACTCAAAATAAGAATTAAATTAGAATTCATAAGCTTTCCAACAAGCCGAAAATCACATCAAACATATACTCAAATCAAAAGTTATGACCAAAACAATATTTTATGTTAAAATGTGTTTGATCTGAATCCAAATCTGACCTGAATGGCAGCATGGACCCATCTAGCGCAATTGTTGTTTGGATCTTAGGACCTAATTCAGATTCAATTGTTATTAAGATATTTGGACATGAGCCATATCCATTTGTCATTCAGTTCTTTGGATTTTATCCATATCCAATTGTTATTCAAATTTTTTGGTCTAATTCAGATCCAAATTTTACCCAAATATTTGGACCTGATTCATGTCCAACTATTTTTGGAATCTTTGAACATAATCTAGATCTAGTTGTCATCTAACTTGATCCAAAATCTAATATCCAAGTATACATTCAATGAACCTTTGAGATTACTCATTTTAGATTTATTAAATTTGGTTAGTCTTAGGTTGTTTAGACCCTAAGCTAAATAACTCCAATCAAGAGGATTCAGCCTGAAACCGAGAACAAATTAGGAAGAGACCTTAAAATCTCCAAGTAATAGGATTTTACTATGTCATCCAAAGATAACCAATATTTTTGGACCCTGAACGCAATAGAAATAGGATCCATACCCAATAAAAAATAAGTAAATAGAGGCCTAGACTCCCTAGTCTAGCATTAAGCATCTCAATCCTAAGCAAAGAAACCCTACTTCATAAAAAACCTAACCCAACCCAAACCTAAGACTTAGTTCATCTATGTTCAACCTAGTTGAGCCAACTCAAACCTAGTTTAGGTCTAGATCCCTTGTCTCACCCAACCAACCAGAGCTTCTGCCTAGCCAGAGTGTTGTTGGAGTCTCTACACACTTGTCAATGTCTTTATAATGACTACTTATATAATACTCCAAAATTTTATAAAAAAAAAATTAACTTATCTTTTTATAAATATAGCAGAATAGTAGATTTGAAACCGATCAAACTTTGGGTAAGTTACAATAACATATCAACACATATAATTGAATTTAAAAAACTTAATTAAAAAAATTAATTCAAACCACTACTCAAATAAATTCAGAGTTTACATGTCTCAACAAAAATCTAACTTAATATAAAATATTCAAAATAAAGCTGGATCCTCCAAAAAAGAGAATGACGATGATCCATCTGACACCGTCGAGCAACCCGCCATCACGTCAGCTCATGCATTATCTGTAAAATGTTAAAGTAGGAGAGCATTAAACCACAACCCCAGTAGGATACACCAAACGACATAAACACGAATAGAATTTAAATACAAGAGTTATACACAGGTCCATGTTCAAATATATGATCCAATCATGCAATCATAATGCATAGGCATACAAATTTATAACCAAGTTATCATTACAGCTCCTACTATGCATAGTTTTAAAGGTAAACAAATAGTTCATAATGAACCTTGCATTCATGTGCATATTGAAGTAATGTCAGTGAGTTTATATTTTAGTTGTTGTTTCTCTTTTCTTGCCCTGGAGAATACACACTTAAAGACTCTAACTTCAATGCAACAAAGTCAATGAGGTGTGTGTTATGCCATGTGATTTATTAGCATCATTGATTAAAAGAATCTGCCAACTCTCTTCGGAGTTTCTCACTGGAACGGTCCGTGACCAAAAGAATCTTCTAATGGTTCATACAAAATCAATTCTTACTATACACAGATTCGAGATATGCCATTTAAGCCACATGGCAGTCTGTCCCCTACGATCGACGATTGATAACCAATGAAGATGCTTAGCTCTTCAAAGCAACAAATAGTTGATCGGTTGAGTGTACCACCACCCTCTCCAAGGTGGTCTTGGGTTTGAATGGGTCATTAGGTGTTATTTAACATTAAGTTTATAAATTAATTTCAAGTACTCTTAGTCCAACAAATGTTTGCCCTTGTACATTGATTATGTTCGTTTCGTTCTTTTTGTTCTAAGTCCAACAAATGTTAGTTGTTGTTTGATGAGAGGAAATGAAGAAGAAGAAACCCTAATCAATGAAAAAAAAACCTAATCAAGAAGCGAACCCTAATTAATAAAATAAAACAAAAACCCCTAATTTAAGAAAACCCTCACATATGAAAACCTAAAAAATGCTAAAGAAAATAAGAAGAAAGAAAAAGAAACCTCATTGGAAACTTCATCTCCGGCGTTGGTGACCCCTTGGCTACAAAGGAGAGAGATAGAGAGAGAGTCCAGGAAGCCCCTACTCCCAACCTTTTTTTTAACATGTGTTCCCTACATCCTCTTCATTTTGTAATAAGGGGAAGGATGTTATGAAACTAACACCTTTCTAACGATGCGGCGGATGCCATTTCAAGCATTCATTTCATCTGTCACGAGCTAATTTTTGCACAATAAGCCCATGCGGCGCAACGGTCCTCCTTACCGCCACAAGCCTTCTAATCGCTATCTCATAGCCACTTTTGCCACGGGCATAGAATAGCTCGCAACTTGTAACACGCTAGACTAGCCAATATGGCCAGACTAACCGCCACAAGCCACTCACCAACACCTTCAATGTGCTGAATCAGAATATTGGCCATGTGCGCTACCCCGCGGACAGCTGCCTAGCGGAAGCTCTTCAAGTGCATCTTCAAATGCGTTTTATGTTCTCAATACCACTTTGTGCATAGTCGTCCCATACCAACTAAGCACTTCCGAGAAGGGCACCAACCTGCCTTAGCTTGGAATGCCATGGAGCACATCGCAGCTCCATACGCAAGCCAGTTGAAACCTCGCCACTGAAGGAACAAGGTCTTGCGACCCCCAGTCCGAACACCAGTTGATGATTTCATGCCATAGCGAAGAGCACCACCCAAACTCATTCGCTGGTGCATAGGCTCTCTCTTGCCTAGCCCCAAGTATCTTTACTCGGTTGGAATCACCTTGTGTGACTTCTGGGGAAATTACTCCTAACCCACACGCACCCCCATGCGTCCAATCGCCTCGCGTGGGAAATCCGCAAGTTGAGAGGTTCTTAAGCAACTCTCCAAAGGCAACACCCTCTGGTCCGTTGGCACTGCTTAGCCAAACAACGCTCCACGTCTGTGCCGCCATACAACGTTGCACTAACGACGATATCGTTGCCTATCGCATGCCATGCTACCACCGCACGTCACCGATCAAGCTGACGCATACCGCACGTTCTTACGCTCGATGCATTTTCCACTCAGTAGAGCACTGCACTGCTCATGCCCCATTCCAAAGTCGGCCCGGGACATGCTCCCCCACCCAAGCCATTATACGTCCTCGATAATGTTGGTGTAGGTAAGAACACAGTTAGCTTGATCTGTCAGTTCCCTTTTTATGTTAACTTTTGGCTAACTTCTTTTTCATCCAGCTCAACTTGTTATGGTGTTCATCCACCATCTCCACAATCTTCAATATGCTAAGTCCCATACCTTAGCGCATCTCTGTTCGCTTAGACATCAGTCTTACGCCTTCTCGCAACGAGCATTCCATGCTCGTGGAACCCCAATGTAGTTCCAACTCAAGCAAGGCATCCTTACCTGCACAACAAGCTTGTCGTCATTAAGCTCATGGCTGGGTTGCCTTCCAACCTCAGCAAGGGCACTTTGAGCCCTTTGTGGTCCTCTCAGAGAAAGATGACCACCAATGTGTACCGCAGGGATCTCTATCCCTTTAGCACAACATTTACGGTTTTTCGATGATCCATCTGAGTCCTCAAGTGGGGAATGCTTTGTTGGAGCATTAACCCAATGTGATCCTTCAGAGTGTCTTCATGGCACTCGTCCTCCTCACATAGGCACCTTCGGCCCAATGCTGCTGCGTCCTCCTCACATAGGCACCTTCAGCCCAATGTTGTTGCTCCCCTCCCGAAGCCCGCATGCTGCAACTCTCTTCTAGAGTCAACAGAGAATTTCCGCAGGGATCAACGATCCAAGAATAACAACTCTTTCCGCACACACACTTCTCAGAGAACTTTCAACTTAGGAGACCAAACCGACAAGCATCTTTGTTCAACGTGGGCACTTCGCTAACCCACAAACTTGAGAGAGAGGACAAGTTTTATCAAGTCTCCCCGACCCAAAGGTGCAAATCCTTCCAGCCGAATCCAACATGCATTCTCTGCATGCACAAGGCAAACGCTACGCTCCACCTGTGAGCCTAACGCACAACTGGTGAGAATCTTTTTTATTTATCTGCGTTCCCTTAGCCGGCAACTGAACAACAATCATACGCTTCGGAATATCATGTTAAAGATGTCCCATACCATCCAACCACTACTTTGCTTCAGCGATTCGATTCACCAATCTTCAGTTACGCAATTTTGCATCGCAAGGATAAACCATCTTTGTTCCTTTCAGTGTCGCACATGAACAACAAGGTCTCCGTGAACCTTTTCTTTTTTAGTGTATCTTACTAAAGATATCGATCTGCTCTGATGCCAATTATCACGGGCTAATTTTTGCACAATAAGCCCATGCGGCGCAACAGTCCTCCTTACCGCCACAAGCCTTCTAATCGCTATCTCATAGCCACTTTTGCCACAGGCATAAAATAGTTCGCAACTTGTAACACGCTAGACTAGCCAATATGGCCAGACTAACCGCCACAAGCCACTCACCAACACCTTCAATGTGCTAAATCAGAATATTGGCCCTGTGCGCTACCCCGCGCACAACTGCCTAGCGGAAGCTCTTCAAGCGCATCTTCAAATGCGTTCTATGTTCTCAATGCCACTTTGTGCATAGTCGTCCCATACCAACTAAGCACTTCCGAGAAGGGCACCAATCTGCCTTAGCTTGGAATGCCATGGAGCACATTGCAGCTCCATACGCAAGCCAGTTGAAACCTCGCCACTGAAGGAACAAGGTCTTGCGACTCCCAGTCTGAAGACCAGTTGATGATTTCATGTCATAGCGAAGAGTACCACCCAAACTCATTCACTGGCGCATAGGCTCTCTCTTGCCTAGCCCCAAGTATCTTTACTCGGTTGGAATCACCTAGTGTGACTCCTGGTGGAATTACTCCTAACCCACATGCACCCCCATACGTACAATCGCCTCGCGTGAGAAATCCGCAAGTTGAGAGGTTCTTAAGCAACTCTCCAAAGGCAACACCCTCTGGTCCGTTGGCACTGCTTAGCCAAACAACGCTCCACGTCTGTGCCGCCATACAACGATGCACTAACGACGATATTGTTGCCTATCGCATGCCATGCTACCACCGCACGTCACCGATCAAGCTGACGCATACCGCGCATTCTTACGCTCGATGCATTTTCCACTCGGTAGAGCTCCGCATTGTTCATGCCCCATTCCAAAGTCGGCCCGGGACAACATCTAACATTTGTTAAAATCATGATCCCCCATGTTCATTTAGTTCCCATTTCGGGCGGGTAAAAGTGATTCAAACATATGTTGGATGCAGTGATGCTCGGAACAA
The DNA here is from genome assembly GCF_984573655.1 of Nuphar pumila. Taxonomy (NCBI): domain Eukaryota; kingdom Viridiplantae; phylum Streptophyta; class Magnoliopsida; order Nymphaeales; family Nymphaeaceae; genus Nuphar; species Nuphar pumila. Next base: position 135,435,183 of record NC_143253.1, read on the forward strand.
TGTCAGCGGCATCGTTAAAAACTTGTTCTTTTTGTAACACCCCTCCCCTTGTTACAAAAAGAAAAGGACACAGAGAACAAGTTTAACAAAAAAAATATCGAACATCGGGGATGAGGCCACGGACGAGGTTTCTCTTTTCTTTCTTTCTTCTTTTTTTTTCATTCTTTTTCTTTCTTCTTCTTTTATTTCTAATTGAATAAAAAACTTTTAGGGCATTTTTAGGTTTTTATATTTGAGGGTTTTCTTAAATTAAGGATTTTTGTTTGATTTTATTGATTAGGGTTTCTTCTTCTTTATTCTTCTCCAATCAAACGAATGACATTTGTTGAACTTGAAATAAAAAGAACAGAACTATAAGAACCAATGTTGTATTCCGTTCTTTTTTTTCTTCTTTTCATCCAAAAAAAATGCATTGACGGGATCACCCGACCATGCTTTCTCTCTCTCAGGTCGAGGGTCGGTTGCTAGGGGTGAGCCATAAGGCATTGGAGAACGTCTCCGGGAGGTCGATCGAACTCCTGCCGCTGGATGGGTTTGATTACGGGTCGATTTTGGGGCGATGCTGCGAGTTTCCGATCGGGTATGTGCAGATTCCGGTGGGGATTGCGGGGCCGTTGCTGATTAAGGGGAATTGGGAGGTCTATGTGTCGATGGCCATCACCGATGGGTGCTTGGTGGCGAGCACGAACCGGGGTTGCAAGGCGATGGCCGCCACCTTTTTTGTTCATTTCGTCCACTCCTTTTATCATGGATGGTCAGTCTATCTTTCGTTTCCTATCACCAGATTTTGTGTTGGTTTTCGTCTTCTTTGATGGATTTGTGTTTGTACAATCTTAAAATCTCTAGAATCTGCTTGGTATTGTGAGGGATGGGGATCGTTGATGGTGATGGTCTTTGTATGTTACATCTCGATAGATGCCCTATTTACCTGGTGGAACAAAGACTGCAATTGTGGGGTTTTTCTTGCTCAGTGACCAATGTACTTGATGGGGTTGTACATGTTATTCGTGATGCTGAATCAGAATGTGGGTGCTCATTCATTTCCATGTTTTATTCCTAAATCTCTAGATGGACTGTGTCATTCCTTTTGTATACATCTACAGAAAAGGGTCATTTTGCTATACTCCAATATAATGAGTCTTGAAATGATAAGACTTTGACCTTTTGTGCACCATGAACACCAGCATGAATAAGAAGCATTTGTGTGGTTGTTACTTGTAACTAGAGTCAGGTTCTAAACTTTGGGAGGCAAACTGTTACCGATCCTGTGTTTCGAGCATTCTCAAGTCCGGTTTTAGTTTCAACATTTCTATGTCAGTGTACAAGGTCTTTGGGCCTTGGTAACCTGCAATCTACAATCAATGAATCCCGTGTTTTCATGAATTTATCAGTACCATGGACAAGGTACAAGTTCATTCTATCAATTGTCCAGAAAACTATTATACTTTTCAAACTAGGTGACCTGACCCATGGGCATTATCCACTTGGTGCATAGACTTCAAATTCAGCATTTGTGAAAAGTAAGATTCAATCAGATATTATTCTCTACTATCTCCATTTCGCAACATGATCTTGGATGGCATTGTTTTTTGCCCAATTGTAATATTGATCAAAACAGTAATCTGCTTCTTCTGTTTCCTATATATTCAATTGCTGCCTGTGAAAGAATTCTGCTTGTTATCAAATGCTTTTTACAGGTAGAATGCATTGTAGAGTTGCATATGAACTGCATGTAGTTCTGTGGTAAAGATCCTCCTTTTTTTTTAGTGAAGTTGTGGACCGAAATAAGAATGCATTTCTTATGTTTTTTGCCTCCCTTTTGTCTGCAGGAAGAAATCCATTTATTGGACAATTGAGTGGAGCTTCCATTCAACAGATGTTCTTTTTATCGACCATGGGTAAGGTTTTCTTTGTGGTTTATGTATGGTTTTGTTTTGGCCTGGCATTTTTGGTTGTTCTATTATAGGCTTAAATGCAGATAATCTTGTTTGTTGATCTAATTTTGAGTAATGGCCATGCTGTACTTAGAGACATCGCTGAATTTACCGCCACTGGTGTTACTGTTCAGAATATTTTGACATTACATAGGTAGTTTATCCATGAATTGTTGCAAGTCAAAGTTCCCCAGTTTGATGCCAACTAGTGTTTTCTGAAATGAAAAAGTTCCTGCTTTATCAGAAAAGGTGTATGTTTCATTCACTGGACAATCTGAAGTTTTTAATAAGGGTGAAGATGCTGGTTTCTTTCAAATATCATATCCAAACATGAGAATGAAATTTTGTAAAAATATTCCATTGCATTTTTCTTATTGGAAGGTACTGAGTCACCTTTTCGTGAGTTGGACATCAATTCTGATCTAAGCAATCAGTTGGCAGGCATCACTCTTTTAGAATTCCCCAACATCCATGTTGTTCTCCCCTTGCATTTTGACAAATTTGGAGTTAAGAAATTGTGCAAAGCCAGGTATCAAGAATGTGCCTGCTGAACCAGTCAGTGATCTACCCTCAATTGGCGCATCATCAAATGAGAAGGTAGAAGACAAAATTGACATTCCTGTTGAAGAATCTGATCCTTGTCCTGTAAACTATGAGAATTCTGAGTCTAGTCGTGGCAATATTTCACTGAGGGGAGATGCAACTGTATCTTTCTTGGATGAAAATTTGCATGTAGATACAGTTGATCATGGAGAGAGAGAGAGCGGTCATTATTTTCCATCAGACATACATGTGTTTCCAGTGTAACCATAACTTGCAATGCATTTGTTTCTTATTCTTTTTGCTATGGGACAACTTTCATACTCAATAAAGGGTTGGGCCCTTTTGGGTGTAATACTCTGCTTTGCAGTTGTTCATATTGATGAAGTTACCATTTATTGTTTTTTTTGCTACTTTCAAAGGGCATTTTTGCATTTTCTGGTTAACTTTAGACATATGTTCGTAATTGGATCTATATCCGATTACCAATTGTAACGTCTAGATATTGAAAAAGTTATTGCATAGTTGTTTGACATACTATGTTGTATGTTTTGGTATTTGGATCCTATTCAAGATCCATATTTGAAGAAAAAATTCATGATTTTAGACATACTTTCATAATTAGATCCATATCTAATACCAATTATAACGTCGGGATATCAAAAAATTTATTGCGTAGTTGTTCTGCGTATGCTAGTGTATGTTTTGGTATTTAGATCCAATTCAAGATTCATGTTTACCTAAAAAAATTATGATTTTTTACATATGTTTATAATTGAATTCATATCTGATACCAATTAAAATGCCAAAATATCAAAAAAGTTATTACGTAGTTGTTTTACATAAGTTTTGTATGGATCCAATTTGAGATTCATATTCGAAAGAAAAGTTCATATTCAAGGTAAAATTCATGATTTTAGACCTACTTTTATAATTAGATTATCAAAAAATCAATAATAAGCTCGTTTGTGATCTAAAATGAAGTAATCGGACCCATTATTCATGGCTGTCCAAGTTGTCTACGACATGGTTATTAAAGAACAAACATTTGGAACACATGTGATTACGGTGAAAACAAATGTTAGACTTGGTACAGTTGTTGAAGTCCATCTTTTTTGTTCATTTCGTTCAATCCTAGATAAACTATCAAACATTATTTCTGTGACAAATATCGTGAGATTTATAAAAACTTGCTGAAAGTTTAAAATAATTTCTTGCGAGATTTTCAAATTATGACAAATATTGTGATATTTATATTTTTAAAAGATATTTATCATGAAACCTTCCAGATTTTTATTTTTAAATGTATTTTATTTATATTTTCTTATAAAAATTATTTTTTATTCCCAAGATTTTGCTGAAAAAAATGCAAAACATTTCAAACTCTCTTGGGTTGTTTTTCCTGACGAGAATTTGCCGTTTTTAACTTTTTGTCACTGTGCTCTGTATCATACAATTGGAGTAGACGAGGGTCGTTTGCGTCACACCGTTAGTACCGTACATTCCCCTTGCCGGGATTCTCAAATTGCTAAAAAAAAAAAAAACCTCACGCTCTTTTTAACCCTTCCGTGAAAAGTACGTAGAAATAATCCAAATAGGTTGGGGACAGTGAAGTCATTAACCGCTCTACAAATAAAAGCGTGGCGGCTTATTTGGTGGAAAGAATCAAACAATTTATCCATCCCCATTCTCCGTACGCACGAAAAAGGGTAAAATATTTTCGTTTTCGTTTTTTTCGCCGTCTGTGAGGAAGAAGCCAAGAAGGGAAGGTTTGGAGAGAATCGGAGCGATGGGGATCAAAGCGCGTCTGATTCTTCCGTGGATGCCGTTGGATTACGTCAGCCCTCGATCTCGTCCGTAGATTTTGTCCTGCCAGAGATCATCCTTCATCGCTCCTGCTAATTTATGGTTTCCGATTCGTCTTCCCCCACTGCCCGTGGCAATTCTAGGGTTTTGTGAAGAGATCTCGCCTGCGTCGTATGGTTCAGATCGTGAATTCCGGCGGGCTGGATTCGAAGAAGGCAGCGATGAAGCCGACGGCGGCCGCGTTCCCGGAACCGGAGACGGTGAATAGATTGCCGGTGAAATTGGAGAACGAGGAGCTGTCCGAGGAGGAGCGTGGGCCGCCGAGAAAGAGGTCCAAGTTTCCGGTGACGTTCCAGCAGGTAGGGATCGGATCCGTCGTTTTTGTGCGTTTTTCTCCTTAAATTCGTTACTGTTCTTTCTTTGCCCTTTTCCTTCTTTCATTTTCTGGGCGGATTTTGTGCATCTGATTCTTCGATGAAGGAATTGTAGGGTTTTTTGTTGAGTCTGTCTGGTTTGGTTGTTCAAAATTCTGGATGAATTGGGGGATTTTGCTATCTCATATTCTTTTTTTGGGGGGGTGGGGGTGGGGGTGGGGGAAGAAATCGGTGTGAAACAGTCGTGATCATGATATTTAGGGTTTAGTAGAGAATTGTTCATTTTGCGGTGATTGAATGATGGAGAATTGCTCTGGGAGTAAATTGGGTTGTATTTGCCTTAAAATGTCTGCTGTATGCAAAGTGTGAGTCGCTAGATGGTGCGATGATCTTTAAGTAACGGCAAAAGTGTTGGATCATCTTTCATGTCACACAGTTTCACAATCGTCATCATGATATAAAACACGAAATAAATCAAGAAATATAACAGTGTAAATAACATGATTAACAAACGACCGAAACAGTAACAGGGAGCAAGCATGGCATTTTCCGCATCAGACCAAAATCCAGACGACAGCATAAGATTAAACAGATGCATAGAACATAAAGAAAACAACATGAACATGTTTAGTTTATGTAATAGGCTAAGGCGTACGAAAGTACTCCCCTTAGAGAAGATTCGCCCCCACATACTGTGCAAATCAGGGTCCGGCATCCTTCCCCCAGGATACAATAGCCACGACGAACCGAACGGTGCACTCCGCCGGATCGTCCTTCGAAAACAACCTCTTCGAACCAAAGTTGCAGAACCACTCTTTCGGAAAAACTCACAGGAAAGAGAGAGAGAGTAACAGGGGAGATGGGAAATCGCAGAACTCTCCTTCAGAAAATCGCCTGTCTCAGCATCTCCGTAACCCCACCCCTGACCACGCTTTTATAACCCACGAACGGTTATGAAACGTGGAAGGAGCCCGTTACGGAATCCGAGGGGACGTGATCCGTTAACGGACTTCGAAAGATCGAGATCCGTTACGGAATCCGAAGTTCCATAACGGGCACGGAATCCGAGGAGTCGTGACCCGTTATCCATTCTCATAACCTGTTACCGAATCCAAAGAAACTATGGGTAAAAAGATACTTGTCTTGATTGGATATGGCCCTAAAGGGCCAATTACCCGAACCCGAGCCCGACCCGACCCGGCCCGGCCCGGCTCGGCACGGCACGGCACGGCACGGCGGGCGGGCGCGCGCGCGTGTGTGGTGGTCATCCCACTCCCTTGTTCTCAGGAACAAGTGTATGAGTTCACTAATTGCTTATAAAGCTCTCAGAAAACTCATGCAAAAGCAATATGGGACTATTCCACCTCATCAAGACCTCTATCTTAAACACCTCATTCCTTCTTTGAATTTCTCTCCATTCTTTCTTACACCTAACATTTCCCCACAAATTCAAAGAATGAAGCGGGAGGAAACAAAAGTGCTAAAAAAGACATTCTGCAACAAGACATATCATGCTTTCAGCAATGGTACCTTCCGGTTTGAACCACTACCTTAGTTGACTAACTTTACCCCCACAGGAACGAAGTGAACTGAAGTCTTGAACTTGAACCTTTGGTGTATGAGTGTCCATCAGCAACAACATGATAAAGGTTCTGGTTGTAATCTTTAGGGGCGGCGCGTTAATGGCCATGCGCCCGAATCCTGTTTCATGAGTGACTTCAGGAATAATCCAATTCCTTGAACTGCGGCCACACAGTCACACTCACATAGGTGGGCTTCTCCAAAGATGCACTGCTAACATCTCGCCTTGAAGACTTTGAACCCATTCAGAGTTTTAACTCTTCCTTAACTTGCAGCTACAACACCTTTCCAGAGTGAACAGAGTAACAGACACAGATACAAAGTATCATCTTTAGTAAGGTGCAAACCAGTTCACCCTACAGCTTGTTATTACCACATTGAACCTACTTTGTGGGATCTCCACTCAGATAGGTTGGGTTGCTACTGTAGATGAACTACTGATGGGTTTCAGTCCCATCCCCTCTCTGGATTTTAGGACTAAAGACTTATCTAGTCCTTTCGTTAATGGGTCAGCTGTGTTTTCTTTGGATCCAACATAGTCCACAGCAACCACTAACTGAGACACCAGTTCCCTTACAGATTTTATCCTAACTTGGATGTGTCTCCTCTGCTTTTGGTTATATTTTGTGCTTTTAATCTTTGCAATAGTGACCATATTGTCACAATGCACAGATATCGCAGGAATTGGCTTGCACATTAAAGGAAGTTCCTCAAGAAGTCCCTTTAACCATTCAGCTTCCAATCCAGTGACATCTAAAGCACAGAGTTCAGCCTCAAAAGTAGACCGAGACAAGATGGTCTGCTTTACTGATCTCCAGGCGACTGCGCCGCCACCCAAGGTAAATACATACCCTGTCATGCCATAACTGCCAGAGTTCATGGCTATCCAGCTCGCATCACTATATCCCTCAAGAACTGCAGGGAATCTCTTGTAATGCAAACTCAAAGAAATGGTTCCTTTCAGGTATCTAAGTACCCTGTCCAATGCCTTCCAATGAGTGCGATTTGGACAACTTGTGTATCTACTTAATTTTGTCACGGAGAACGAAATATCCGGTCTCGTGCAATTTGCAAGATACATCAAACTTCCAATAATCTGGGAATACCTCAATTGAGACACAGGAACACCAGTCGTATTCTTATGAAGAGGGATAGAAGGGTCATATGGAGTTGCTACAGATCTCCCTTGGTTATAACCAAATTTCACAAGTACTTTCTCGACAAAGTGAGATTGAGAAATGGTTAACCCTTCAGCTGAACGAGTCAGCTTTAAGCCTAAGATCACGCTTGCAACACCCATATCCTTCATATCAAATTTACTACTAAGAAACGACTTTGTCTCATTAACAATTCCCATATTGGAACCAAACAGTAGAATATCATCTACATACAGGCATAAAATAATACAACCATCACTTTTAACTTTACAATAAACACACTTATCAGATTCATTGACAACAAAGCCAAATGATAATATAATATTATCAAACTTCTCATGCCATTGTTTAGGGGCTTGTTTCAGTCCATATAATGACTTAACAAGTCTACAAACTTTATCTTCATTAGCAGGAGCCACATAACCCTCAGGTTGATCCATATAGATCTCTTCTTCAAGATCGCCATGCAAGAAAGCGGTCTTCACGTCCATTTGATGGACCGAGAGATCATAAATGGAAGCCAGTGCAATAAGCACCCTAATAGTGGTCATCCGGGTAACCGGAGAATAGGTATCAAAGTAATCTATTCCCTCCTTTTGTTTGAACCCCTTGGCAACCAGTCTCGCCTTGTACTTGTCAATAGATCCATCTGGTTTCAACTTCTTCTTAAAGATCCACTTGCACCCAATTGTGGAACTACCACGAGGGAGGTCAACCAGTTCCCAAGTACCATTAGAGATAATGAAGTCCATTTCACTCTTGATGGCGTCTTTCCAATGCTTTGCTTCAGGTGAAGCCATTGCATCTCGGAAAGTGGGAGGATCATCTTCGATAAGGTAAGTGATAAAGTCACTTCCCAAATCCTTGGTAATCCTTGGTCTCTTGTTCCTTCTAGGTTCAACCACTTCCTCAGACTCATCGGGTCTAGGATGGGAACAAGATGGTTCTACCCCCACATCTGTCATCATTTCCACATGTTCGGGAATTGAACCAGAAGTTGAAGGTATATCTAAAGAAGACAGATTATGAGGTACACCAACTTTCATGGGAAATACATCCTCAAAGAATGTAGCTTCTCGAAGCTCTACAATAGAGTTAACATCTATGCCAGATATCACAGACTTAATTACTAAGAACTTATAGGCATAGTTGTTCTCTACATAACCCAAAAAGACAGCATCTACTGTTTTAGGACCCAGCTTCTTCCTATTGTGTTATGGGACAAGTACCTTAGCAAGGCACCCCCACACTTTAAGGTATTTTAAGCTAGCTTTCCTATTTCTCCAGAGTTCAAAAGGGCTACTATCCTTATGCTTTTGAGGTACTCTATTCAGAATATGACAAGCCGTATTCAGAGCATCCCCCCACATATAGGTAGGTAATCCAGAACTCCCAAGTAGAGTATTTATCATGTCAGTTAGGGTTCTATTCTTTCTTTCTGCAATCCCATTGGATTGAGGAGAATATGGAGCAGTAAACTCATGAACTATTCCAACAGATTTGCAATATTCATCGAGTTTATTAGAGGTATATTCTCCTCCTCTATCAGACCTCAATCTCTTAAGTTTTCTACCAGTTTGTGTTTCTGCTTCATTCTTAAAGTTAAGAAACTTATCAAAAGCTTCATCTTTTGATTTTAGCAGATACACATAACAGTATTTAGTGCCATCATCTATAAAAGTGATAAAATACTTTTTATGATTTCTAGTTAACACTCCATTAAACTCACAGATATCTGTATGCACCAGATCCAATATTTCAGAATCTCTAACAATCGTATGAAATGGTTTCCTACATTGCTTTGCTTGCACACAAATTTCACATTTTTTAGTTTTATCAATGGAATGTTCAGGAATTATTTTCAAGTTCATCATGCGTTTCACAGAGTTGAAATTCACATGACCTAATCTATTATGCCATAAGTCAGATGATTCTATGTTATAAGCAACATTAGACAATGAGTCAAAAGATACATCATTTTCTAATTTATCACTGCAAACATGTTCAACACGAATTTTAAATAAACCATCATCTAAATACCCCTTGCCAATAAAAGTTCCAGAATGTAAAATAACAACTTTATTACATTTAAAGTTAAATTCATAACCCTCTCTAACAAGACATGAACCACTAAGAATGTTCCTTCTAACTACAGGCACATGGTGCACTCTGTGTAAAGATAGAACTCGTTCTGAAGGAAACTTCAGATCCACGCGTCCAATTCCTAACACCTTTGCAGCCGTTGAATTGCCCATAGTCACGGATCTGCCTGCAGCAGCCTGGTATGAGACAAAGACAGACTTATCAGCACAGACGTGCACATTAGCCCCAGTGTCAACCAGCCACTCAGTTGGCTCATAAACGTGATAGATTTGTGGGTTAACAGAAACATACCCAGTACTGGTCCCAACGACCTCAGTCACCATGTTGACTTGAGGCGTTCCTTCTGTGGTCCCATGAGCTTTGGCCTTCTTGGAAGGACATTCCTTAGCCTTGTGCCCAACCTGCCCACAGTTCCAGCACGGTTTGTTCTTTGCCTTTTTCTGGATTTTGGCCTTAGGTTTAAACTGGTTTTTCATTGCAGATTTCGATTTTTGTCCTTTGCCCTTAAAAGCTCCGGTCATCATGTTCACCTTAGGCGGTTCAGTTGGCATTACGATCTGTTTCTGGCTCCTATGCTCTTCTTCAATGGCAATGGCTACCATAAGATCATCTAGAGAAATTTTTCCTCTACGGTGCTTGAGAGACATACCGAAGTCTACCCAAGACTTAGGAAATTTCTCTACGATGGTCATAACCTGAAACTTCTCAGGAAGTTTCATTTCAGCCTCAGCCAAACTATGGAGCAGTAGCAGAAACTCGTGTGCCTGCTCAGTGACCGACTTGCCTTCTACCATCTGATATTTCAGAAACTTGGCAACAGAGTACTTTTCAAGACCTTGGTCTTCGGTATTATACTTCTTGTCAAGTTGATCCCATAAACCCTTAGCAGTGGTAGACGAAGAACAGTACACATCGAACAATGTGTTGGACAGAGCCAACAGTATGCAACCACGGCATATACTGTCCTTTTCTTTCCACTCTACAGCCGCAGTAACTGCAGCAGGGTCAGGGTTAGTATCAGACACCGAAGGGCAGTCGACTTCCAGAACATTCAACAGCCCTATCGTAGTGAACCAGATCTTCATGCGTTGCTGCCAACGCTTGAAGTTCTGACCGGCAAACTTTTCCGGCATACCGGACATGTCCACTTTTGGTACAAACGCAGAAGAAGACGACATGCTTAGAATCTTCTCTAAGACTGTTGGATCATCTTTCATGTCACACAGTTTCACAATCGTCATCATGATATAAAACACGAAATAAATCAAGAAATATAACAGTGTAAATAACATGATTAACAAACGACCGAAACAGTAACAGGGAGCAAGCATGGCATTTTCCGCATCAGACCAAAATCCAGACGACAGCATAAGATTAAACAGATGCATAGAACATAAAGAAAACAACATGAACATGTTTAGTTTATGTAATAGGCTAAGGCGTACGAAAGTACTCCCCTTAGAGAAGATTCGCCCCCACATACTGTGCAAATCAGGGTCCGGCGTCCTTCCCCCAGGATACAATAGCCACGACGAACCGAACGGTACACTCCGGCGGATCGTCCTTCGAAAACAGCCTCTTCGAACCAAAGTTGCAGAACCACTCTTTCGGAAAAACTCACAGGAAAGAGAGAGAGAGTAACAGGGGAGATGGGAAATCGCAGAACTCTCCTTCAGAAAATCGCCTGTCTCAGCATCTCCGTAACCCCACCCCTGACCACGCTTTTATAACCCACGAACGGTTATGAAACGTGGAAGGAGCCCGTTACGGAATCCGAGGGGACGTGATCCGTTAACGGACTTCGAAAGATCGAGATCCGTTACGGAATCCGAAGTTCCATAACGGGCACGGAATCCGAGGAGTCGTGACCCGTTATCCATTCTCATAACCCGTTACCGAATCCAAAGAAACTATGGGTAAAAAGATACTTGTCTTGATTGGATATGGCCCTAAAGGGCCAATTACCCGAACCCGAACCCGAACCCGAGCCCGAGCCCGACCCGACCCGGCCCGGCTCAGCACGGCACGACACGACACGGCGGGCGGGCGCGCGCGCGTGTGTGTGTGGTGGTCATCCCACTCCCTTGTTCTCAGGAACAAGTGTATGAGTTCACTAATTGCTTATAAAGCTCTCAGAAAACTCATGCAAAAGCAATATGGGACTATTCCACCTCATCAAGACCTCTATCTTAAACACCTCATTCCTTCTTTGAATTTCTCTCCATTCTTTCTTACACCTAACAAAAAGCGGATACTGTTGGGATTTATTTTTGGTTGAATGATTCTTCTGACAATTTTCGTATTGTTATCGAGCGCTGTTTTGATGTTTGAAAGCGCCTAGATGGTGTACAAATGGTGGTTTGTGATGATTCATCAATGCCTTCTGTTTGTGAGGGGTTGGTGGTGAATGTGTATAGTAGGTATGCTTCCTTTGTGAAATTTTGTTGGCCAGAAAGTTGAAGTCGATTGCCGATTGGAATCGGACTAAAGACTATGACAATGCAGATGCTTGGTTTTGCTTTTGTGTGCGAAAAGCTCCCATCTATCCTTACTTCTTATTTTGTGTCTCGTGGCAGTGGAGCACGGGGACTAGCATGATTCCACCCCAACCAGCCCTGTACAATCCACTGGATGAACCTAGCCCACTTGGTTTGCGATTGAGAAAAAGTCCATCTCTGTTGGATTTGATTCAGATGCGACTTTCTCAAGGGGATTCTGCAGCAGTTGGGGTCTATGGCATTGGAGATTTGGATTCGGCAAGATGGGACTCAAAAGCTGCTGTAACATCTGGTGCAGCCGACAAGCTGAAGGCATCCAATTTCCCTGCCTCGCTATTAAGGATTGGTTCTTGGGAGGTATCTATGGTTAAATAGTTTCGATACATTAACAAGACTATGTGTTATATTCTGGTTGAAAGTATTTGGGATTGTTTGTTCATCTACATTCTATGCCTTCATGCTGCTTTCTTCTTATTAATCTTCCCTAGATGTTGCACTTTTTTGGTAGCTGTGAAAGTCTTGCAGTTTTTAATCGTATTTGTCCCATTTATCTGGTATCTAATGCAGTGTGTATCGAGGTATGAGGGTGATCTAGTTGCAAAGTGCTACTTTGCAAAGCATAAGCTTGTGTGGGAAGTTCTTGATGGTGGTCTCAAGAGCAAAATTGAGATCCAGTGGTCAGATATCACTGCTTTGAAAGCCACTTTTCCAGACAATGGGCCAGGCACTCTTGATATAGTGGTAATGCCACATGACTGTTCTACTACTTAGGTTTATATAGATATATATTTTTTTGTGTTTTATCCTTTTATGACATGATTGCCTTGATATCTGGTTCAGTTGGCCAGACAGCCTCTCTTTTTCAGGGAGACTAATCCACAGCCCAGGAAGCATACCCTATGGCAGGCAACCACAGACTTTACCAAAGGCCAAGCAACTATACACAGGTAATTTGGTTGTTGTAGAATTACTTCGATCATATCATTGTCATAAGGTTACATTCTAGTAAGTGTAATTTTTTATGGAGTGACAGTTTGTTGCTTACTCCTTTCTTTCTGTTTTTCACCTCTGTCGTTTCTAACAAAATCCTCCTTTTGTTTGCACTGTTGTGAATCCTTCCATATATCTAATTTTAGGGTCTCTTGTTATACGTATGCATAAATCTTTCATAAAGTTTATCTTAAGTCCTAGCATCGTACTTGATTGAATTCCAAATCAATATTGTTTCTACTCTCTCCCTTTTCTCCGCTGATCACAGATTATGCTTTCCTAGCTACTCTCTCTCTCTCTGTGTGTGTGTGTGGGGGGGGGGGGGCTTATATAATTTTATATTCACATTGATCTTTGATTTTCTCAAATCTGTGTATGCAGGAGACATTTCTTACAGGTTCCTCATGGATTGCTTAATAAACATTTTGAGAATCTCATCCAGTGTGATCTCCGTTTGAACTTGCTAAGTCAGAGAGAAGATATAACCTTAGATTCTCCATACTTTGATCCCAGGGAATCTGCATTTGAAGCCCAAGATGATTTAAAACGCCATGGATTTGACCATTTGAAGAATGATTATGTGTCAGCATTCTCTGGGTTTCACGACTCTGCATCAACATGTTCTGCTCAATCATCAGGCTTTAAGAGCGAGCCTCTGGATCATGTTGGGGGAGTGCATGAGGCTGTGTTTAAGGAAACTCCTTCACCTAGCTCAGGTATGCTCCTGAAGCTTGTTATATCTCTGGTATAATTTTGAAATATTGGAAACCACAGTGCTTTGGAAACATGCATGCAACTGGTGTTAAGGGTTTGTCAAGCCAAGTTGCTTCTGGAGTTTGATTTGGTATGCCACAACCATGCTATTTGTGTACTTTTCGAAATACCAAGCGGTGTAAACATGATAAAAAACTCTTTTGATCAAGTATTAAGAGGATCTTAAACTATTCAAAATTTGGTTGTGCATTTTTCAAGTTTGTTTTTTCAGTTTACGGTTACCATGAAAATGATTGAAGTGGGTTTTCAGATATATTGTAGAGGTTCTCCTAAATTTCTATTATCTGATCTTCAGTACTAACTGTTCTAGCGTGTAATATTGTCTAATCCTACTGCTTGTCCATACACACAAGCACATGTGTGTGTAATTGTGCATGCATAAAAAAACAAGAATATGTGCACACACATGCTACTAGCATGTTTCCTCTGGCGTGCATGTACCTTTTTAGGCACTCCTTGTGTAAAATTGCTAGTTTAGGTGCTGCTGCTGTGCATGCTTTTCACTACCTCATATGTGCACACAAACATGTCCATATGCATGCATGTGCATAAACACACACGAACAAGGTCATCTATACCTTGGAAACATGTGCTGCTACTGAGACTTGTATAGTTTTGTAACTGGAGGCTTCAATAAAGTCATCATTCACGTTTCAGATAGCAGCACATTCATGTAATTTATCTGGGTTTGTGATCTTTCTTTTAATTGGTGATCTAGCAGTGGACCTTTTTCATCTTGACAAGGGAAGACCTTAGGTTTCTCAAAGAATAAGGCTCTGTTTCGAAACTAGTAGCTGGGATGGGAGTTAATGCAATTGGTAAAAACTTGGTCAAACTACCTTGGCGGTGGACGTTTGGAAACTGTTAGCTGGGATGGGCTGGAAGTGATGTCTTTCTCCTTTGTATTGGAACTGATAGCTACCACCTCCTAGAGGCGGTAGCTGCCAAATCCAGGATTTGGCAGCTGCCACTTCTTCAAGTGCATATTCTCCATCCGACTACCAGTTTCCAAACAGAGCCTAAATTTACTTCTTCCTTCTATTTTAATCCAGTTGCATCAATTTTGACATTTGGGGAGGTCAAGTGGAAGCTTGGCCTTGTTAAATGCCAGCCTTGTTCTCATTGCTTGACATGGTTCTAAATTTGGCTGTAGTGATGGATTCAAGGGCTATTGAAGAACATCCAAGCAATGAAAATGATGTATCAAAGGGGCCGAATCTTTGGGAACAATTCAAGGTTCCTGCACAATATGCATCAATGTCAATGAGTGATTTGGTAAATCATATTGAACTCTGCATCACAGAACAGATGACCTCCGGGAATCCTCTCCTCTCTGGTGAAGGCCAGTGGAATAAGGATATACTGGATGAGATAACTCAGCATCTGCTGAGTGATTCACAGAATTCCCTGGCTTCTGATGAGCAGCATCTTATGTCAAGGGTGAACTCTCTCTATTGTCTTCTACAGAGGAATGCAACTACTGATCAAGCAATACTGACAAACTGTGAAAACAATGGTGAAGCTGAAGACAAAACCGATGATCAATCTGATGATGATGATGATACTGTGTCCCCATTGGGGGGTTATGGCAAAATGCCTGAGTTTGCAACTTCGTCTAAACCTGAGCTTGGCAATGTGAGCAGCAAGCAGAACTCTGCATTGTCTAGAAAAGACTCCCTTGGAGATTTGCTGCTTAGCCTTCCTCGAGTAGCATCACTTCCCCAGTTCTTGTTTAACATCTCAGATGACGTTGGTGACCATGCTAGGTGATGATGTTTTTCATTGGGCTGAAGGCTCGTTGTAGAAATTATATTATTGAACAGCTCTCCAGTTCTGCTCCTCTTCTTCTCTGTTGTTTCTGTTCAACTGGATTTAGATGTTGCAGCACTGTGATGAAAATCTCTTATCTCTCGGGATTCAGATGATTGCATATGACGAATCCTGATCTAGGAAATGTTTTACCATTCATGCTTCTTTCTGCATATCGATATAAATTGATCATTTACAGCCATTCTCTCTCTCTCTCTCTGCACGATCTGTCGTAGTTCTAATTGTGCATTGGTTTTGATCCTCAATTATCAAGCAACTGAAAAGTTTTCTTTAAGACCGTAAAAGTGTATGAATGCTGGTGCTGAAAATATACTTGCGTATTGCAGTTGTTTACAGCGTGCAGAAATCCTTGCATCTTATGAGCGGTAAGATGCCCATGAATTGGTTTATTTCAGTTTTGAACAAGATTCATGAAATGAAACTGAAGAGCCATAACAAATCAACTACCATAATGGAGGAATTTCAAACATGGAACACAATTCTCCTGTCCTAAATTTCCAGTGAAATGCATAGTAAGGATATCCCCAACCTCTTGATTGTTTCAAGAGTGCAGGCTTCTAAAGTTTATAATTGTTTGCCTTTTGTGTGCGCGGGCGTGTACATTTTATGGGCCTAATGGTTCATAGAGATTTTGATTCGTATTGCTTATCAAGATTTCTCAGGGATATCTTCTCGAGAATATCAAGATCAGATGTTACCTGTGTGACTCGCGGTTCTACTTGCCCTACGCGCGGGCCCTTTAGTTTTAATTTTTAATGAGGGAAACCTGGCCTACTCCAAGTAGTTAAAGCCAATGTTGTCAGTGTCGGTATCGGCCCTGAATCGTTTGGCCAATGATTCAGGTGAATTCGGCCTATACCGATTCTCAAGTGAATCGATATGAATCGGCCAAAAAGTAATTTAAAAATATTTTGTGTCATTCATAACGTGACATGGGTTAAAACCATTAAAATAATTAAAAATTAATTTTAAGTATTTTTTAATTTTTATTAAAAATTAACCGATTCAGGTTAGTATCCTATCATTTTTCTGCTCGTACGGCCGATGCATGCACTGGCAACATTTAAAAGTTAAAAATCCTTGGCTCCCCCCTTTGCCAAACAAGGAGCCTTGTTGCTTAGGTTCACCTCTTGACGTCTTTCAACTTGAATGTCTTACCCACCTAGCCAGGTGCTCTGTGATAAATATCTAGCATATATTGCGAGAAATTGCTTGAGTTTAAAATGGTAATTCTTGCTAGATTTTCAAACCACGACAAATATCGTGATATTTATATTTTAAAAAAAAAATACTTATAATGAAAACCCTCGAGATTTTTAATTTTAAATGTATTTTGTTTATATTTTCTTATAAAAAATATTTTTATATTATTTATTTATTTATTATTCCTGAGATTTTATCCAAAAACATGCGAAATTTATGAAAAATTTCAAAATCTTTCGAGTTTTTTTTTTTCCTGACGAGATTTTGCCGTTTTTAACTTTTGTCCAGGTGTATGGAGCCCCTATTTATGGGCTTCATGTTGCTTTATCGCTTATTTAGTGGCTAAAGTTATGGCTCAGCACATGCGGCCAGTAAGGTGAGCCCAGCTTATAAAAGCTCAAGAGCTATCTACACTTGTAGGCTGAATCTTTAAAGAAGGTGTCAATCAGTAAACTTCCATCACTTGTGCATTTTCTCGTTAAGGGCCTGTTTGTTTCATGCGCCGCTGCGTTTTTATATGAAAAGCACATTTTCTTATGAAAATGCAGGTCCAACATGGGGCCGGCATTGCGTTTGTTTCACATGACCCGTATGTGGGGAAATGGCTCATCTTCTTAAGGTGCGCTACTTTCCCACGTACCTGAGTGAAACAAAGCAACAAATAAGCCCTTAGGTCACGTTTGTTTTATTCTCATATAAACAAAAGGCTTTACGTGGGAATGGGCATGAATTTCTAAAAAAATCCGGTCAGTTCAGACCATGTGAAAGCTTTTATAGACGAAAGGTACAAATGAATTTACGCACAAATAATGATAGGTAGTGAAAAAAATTGAAGCCCACTTGTGTCAGCATGGCACTTTCCTACCACCATGATTTGATGTTTGTTTCTGTCACGGGCCTATTTCCTTCAATGGGTCAGTGCAGCGCAACGGTCCTTCCTTACTGCCGCAAGCTTACTTATCAGTCGTGAAAGCTTGTAATCAGAGTGCAAGAGAGAATAAAAGGAGAATAATTGCAATCATAAGAAGCAATCACAATGAGGGTGAACAAAAGAAAGCTCAACACATTTAATTCATTCACAATTTTGCCCGAGGGCTATTACAATTCAAGCATACGGGCTGCCCCTTTGGGGTATTGATTCACCTGAACTGGACATCTTATATCAGACTCAACAAAAGCAAAACAGACTCTAAGCACAACTTTACAATGTAAGTCGCAAGAGAATATGCTCCCCCCTTCAAATCATGCACTGTCCTCTGTGCCATTTGTTTCATGGTAAGCCCTGACTTCAGCTGGATAGCGGCTATTCATTCGAAATGCAGGCTTCCACATTGGTTCGGTTGCTTTCTCCCACTGCACTAGATATTTCTTTGCTTCACCCAAGTATTTGACCTTGTAACGAAAGATCTTACTAAGACGCTTCTCAGCCCATTGTGCTGCTGGGGCCCTCTGCATGATGGGAGCATGTTATGGTACACCGTGTTCTGGATCTACAGCGTCTAGATGAAACTGTTTGAGGTTGCACACGTGGAACACTGGGTGCATCTTGAAGTCTAGGGCAACTCCAGCTTATACGCCGGCTTGCCCACCTTCTTTGTGATGGTGAAGGGTACTTCATACTTTCTGAGCAGTTCACGGAAGATGTTTGTACGCCCAGGATATAACTTCACCAACACTTAGTCCCCAACTTGGAACCCAGTGGGCCGACGATGTTTGTCCGCCCACTTCTTCATTTTCTTTGTTGCCTTGTGTAAGAATGTTTTTGCCAACTCATTCTGCTTGTGCCAGTCTCGAATAAACTGATAGGTGAATGATGACCTTCCCTTTTTTTATGCGGCAAGAGTGTGCGGAGTTAGTGGCTGCTGCCCCGTGGTTATCTCAACTGGGTTGTGACCTAAAGACTCGCTCTTTTGTAGATTGTAACAAAATTGTACCACATCAAGGAGCTTCGCCTAATTTTTTTGATTGGCACTAACAAAGTGCCTAAGGTACTGCTCAAGTATCCCGTTGATATGCTCTGTCTGTCCATCTGTCTGCGGATGGAAGCTTGTTGAAAACAACAAATCAGAGTCAAGTAGCCGAAATACTTCACGCCAGAACTTGTCCGTGAAGTGAGCATCGCGATCACTCACAATGCTCTTTGGTATGCCCCAATGCTTCACCACATGCTTTACGAACAACTTTGCAGGGCACTCCTTAGAAGCTGAGATGAAGGTGACATACTTTGAGAAATGATCCACCACAATCAAAATAAAACTGAGGCTCTCTACCTTTGGCAGACTAATAATGAAGTCCATGAAGATGTTATCCTAATGATGTTCTAGAATTGACAGAGGCTCAAGGAGACCGACAGCCTTCTGGTTTGTCCCCTTATCTTGCTAGCAGATGAGGCATGTTCGCACATACCCCTCAATGTCGTACCTCATCTATGGCCAATAGTAACCGCACTCAAGGACTGCTAAGGTCTGCTACTGACCAAGATGACCCATAATGTATCATGACACTCCTTAAGCAATTCTCAGTAGAGGCTTCCTCTCCGCGGCACGAAGATATGTTCCCCTTTTGTCATAAGGATGCCATCCTGTAGCCAAAATTGTCGAGTCTACCATGTATGTGCTAGATAAACAAGGTGTTGTGTTGTCGGATCGTGCTATGTCCCTTCACATATGTGGCTCAACAATGTGCCCTCCAAATACACTTCAGAAGGCTCCACGTGCGCAACTGCCAGTTTAGCCCTGCGGCTCAGGGCATCCGCAACAACATTGGTCTTTCAAACCTTGTACTCTAAAGCAAAGTCGAACTCAGCCAAAAACATCTGCCACCGAACTTGTTTAGGCGTCAGCTTCTTTTGTGTCTGAAAGTAGATCGTAGTCACATTGTCGGTCTTGACGACGAACTCGACACCCAGAAGGTAGTGCTACCAGGTCCTGAGGCAATACACGATGACAGTCATCTCACGTTCATGCACCATATAACGTCTCTCTGCATCCTTCAGCTTCTGACTCTCATATGCAATCGAATGACCCTCCTGCATAATAACTCTTCCAATGGCAAAGTCTGAGGCGTATGTGTGGACCTCAAAGGGTTTTTAGTGATCAGGCAATTGCAACACTGACTCCCTCACTAAGGCTTTCTTCAAGCCATCAAAAGCATCTTGGCATGCTCATGTCCAGAGTCATACCTGATTCTTCTTTAACAAATCTATGAGAAGCGCAACAATGAGATAATAACCTTTGATAAAACGTCGATAATAATTTGTCAAACCAAGAAATGACCGCAATTCTAGCACTTTGCTTGGCAGAACCCATTCCTGGATGACCCTTATCTTTTGCTCATCTATACGCAGCACACCACACCACACAACGTGGCCAAGAAAGTTGATTTCCTACTGCCCGAAGAGACACTTCTCTCGTTTGACATAGAGGTCATTCTCCTTCAGTACCTGAAACACTGTTCATAAGTGCCCGACATGGTCTTCCATGTTATTGTTGTATATCACGATATCATCCAGGTAGACCACCACGAACTTGTCTAAGCAAAGGTAGAAGATCTGGTTCATTAAAGTCGTGAACGTGGCTGAAGCATTTGTCAACCCGAATGTCATTACTAAGAATTCGTAAGCACCATAGCGAGTGACACAAGTTGTCTTTGGCTCATCACCTTCAGCAACCCTCACCTGCCAGTAACCCGATCACAGATCTAACTTGGAAAAGATACGGGCACTACCTAGCTGATCAAACAAGTCTGCTATCAATAGCAATGGGTACTTGTTCTTCACTGTGACCTTGTTCAAAGCACGATAATCCACACATAACCGTTTGGAGCCATCATGTTTTATCTGAAAAAGAATCAGGGTGGCAAATGGGGCTTTCGATGGATGAATGATGCATGCGTCCAACATCTCGTCTAACTGTCTGTGCAGCTTCTTCAACTCAGCTGGCCCTATACGGTATGGAACCATTACGGGAGGCTTCACTCCCAGAGTCAATTTAATCTTATGGTCGACTTCACGTCTTGGTGGAAGACGCTTTGGTAATTCTGAAGGCATAACCCCCCGAAACTCCTTCAACAGTGGGACTAGGGTTGGCGGCACTGCTGCTTTTACCTTCCTTTTTTTGTACGTACAACAACTAAGAATGTCTGCTCTCCATGCTTGACACCATTTTTCAACTGCATCGCCGATAACACTGAAGACTTGCCTTTCAGCGTAAGGCACTACACTGTGTGGGACAGGTTTGACCCCATAATCGTCAATGTGTTAAACTTTGGCAGCATCATAACATTCTGGCTTCGCAGAAACTCCATACCCAGAATCATCTTGAAATCATTTAGAGACACCACATAGAAGTTGACTTTGCTGACCCAACTCCTTATTTGGATAGCCACATCTCTTGCTTCACCAAGGATGGGCTTGACCTCAGAGTTTACCATTTTGATGGTCTTCTGCTTTGGCCCGGGCTTCAAGCCCAATCGCTCTACCTCTTCTTGCGAGACAAAGTTGTGTGTGGCCCCAGAGCCTACCATAGCTGAAGTAAACTTTTCATTCGTAATGACTTCGAAATACATCAGTTCTTTGCTAACATGTCTGTTCTCAACTATGTAACTTCTATCTGCGTTGATAGACCGCATGGCTTCCATCCGCGATTGCATGGACTCAGTGTCACTGCATTCAGTATCATTGTATTCTTCATGCATTACATTGGCTTGCCCATCGTCCTTTACGAGACGCTTGGGGCATTGTCTGGCGATATGCCTATCGCCACAGTATCAGCATGTCACAACTACACCCTTGTTGTTGTTATGCTTTGTATAGTTCTATTTCTTGTCAGATTGATGGTGTGTCGATGCCTCACCTTTGTTGTCACACCGCTCATCCTTCTTTCATCTGTGGTCAGGATTCTTTTTTACTTTGGTTGATGGGGTGAAAAGCTTGTACTGAGTGTCAATTAAGTGTTCGGCCGCCACATATGCATCTTTCAAAATATGGGGGTTGCTCCTTTCCACTTCAGACTGTGCCCATAGTTAAAGTCTTATAATGAACCAGTTGCGCTTATCCTATTCTGGCATGTTAGGCAACTCCGGCATAAGCTTCTGGAACGTTCTGACATAGTCTTATAACGAACCAATATGTTTAAACTCATGAACCATCAGGTACGCTTGCCTCTGTGCATTCCTCAACATAAAGTAGTTGCGCAACTCTATTTTGAAGTCGTCAAAGGTGTCTATCACACATTGACCACTTTCCATGTTGTTGCACTTTCACCTCCACCAAGCGATAGCATCTTCATCCAATAACGTTGTTGCAACCTTAATCCAGAGATCTTCAAACGTCACATTTTGAATATCCAAGTAGTCTTCTACTTGGAATAAAAAATTCTCAATAGCCTTGCTGTCTCGAGAACCATTGAACTTTGCGGGTCTTGGCACATCAATCCTTGATGGCCTCTCACTATTTCCGCCATTTAGGGTCACTGACTGCTGCAATGTGCGATTTTTCAATTGAAGCTCCCTTACTTCAGTCTGCAAGTTAGTCACTGTTGTCGTCAATGAAGTGATCTGCCCCATCTGTAAGTTTACCTGCTCTTGCAGGCTCGCCACCATATCATTCAGTCCATTGAATGATTCAACTACGCGTGAAATCGCTTCCTCATGCGAAGTTACATCTTTCACTAGCTTGTTGACAGTTACAGTCATCTCTTCTTGGGCCCCGAGGTGAACCCATCTCCTCAGCTTCGGCAACTGCTTTTCCTTTAGTGTTGCATAGATTTTGATAAGGCGTCACGATGTCTTGCTCACAAATCATAGTCTGTCGACATATCTGTAGACACCGACTCCAAAATCTCTTTCCTAGCACGAGAACAGGCTTTGGTACTATTTGTCACGGGCTTATTTTCTTCAATGGGCTAGTGCGACGCGACAGTCCTTTCTTACCACCGCAAGTTTGCTTGTCAGTCGCAGAAAGTTGTAATCAGAGTGCAAGAGAGCAAGATAGAATAGAGGAAGAAGAATTGCAATCAATCACAATGAGGGTGAACAAAAGAAAACTCAATGCATCTAATTCATTCACAATTTTGCCCGAGGGCTATTACAGTTCAAGTATACGGGCTGCCCCTTCGGGGTATTGATTCACCTGAACAGGACAACTTACATCAGACTAAAGCAAAAGAGACACTTACATCATACTAAAGCAAAACAGACTCTAAGCAAAACTTTACGATATAAGTCGCAAGAGAACAGTTTCATTCATGGTGAAAAATAATTACATGAAAATGCTAGCTTGACACGTGATGATTTGATGTTTTGTTTCATTTAGTGAAAAAGAATTACATCATGATTGCTAGCTCAACTCTTTTCCATATAAGTTGCATGAAACAAACGAGGCCTTAATGGTTTTGATGTTTTGAACGATCGCAAAGCAATGGGGTTTCCAATTAGGTTGGCAAAGAAGCAAGATCATTTGCAGCCATCGACAGAATTTGAGTTGTTTACAGTGGTTATAATGCATGATTTACCGGGCGAGACTTTCTCACTGTTGAAACCATTAATTTTCCGCGTGAAAACATTAATACCCCATAGTTTAACCTTCCATTCTCAATTTTCCTCCGTTGGCTCTTATTGAGAGATATACTGTATTTGGTATGGGTGTTAGCGGGTCGGGTTTGGTTCGGACCTAGGTGAAACCAATCTTGGAGCCAATTTTCCGGTATGGTATTGAGTCTGAATCTGAGTTTAATCGGGTCCACTATAAGAGAAACCCATACCCATACCCATACCCATACCCGATAAAAACAACATGAATCAGACCCGAACCATACCCAGTAAAATAAAAATGTTATCATTTTTATATTGAAAAATTGTGGGTAGTAATTGGAACTCGGGTGGAGACCGGGTCTGGTATAAAATTTCACAAACTATACCCAGATCCATGTATTAATCAGACCTTCAAGTCCGGATCCAGGTCTTAATCGGGTCTTCTTATTTATCACCATACCCAGACCTTATAAGGTTATGTCCGGGTCAGGTCCAGGTAAACCCGACCAGTTGACACCCTTCCAAGAAGTTCAGTAGGCATTTCTCTCTTGGTCTCTTCCTATCGTATCACATCCCATCTTGTTTTTAATGGTATGTTAGGTGTGCAATACTTGAATCTCTATTAAAAAATGAATCTGAGATCTAGAGTTTGTTTACCTTGAGGCTTGAACCTTGGAGTGGGTCCCACACCAGATTAAGTACCGTACACGGATGTGAGACCCAATGATCAACCTCTTCTTGATTTTGATCTGTGGTTAAGAAACAAGCTGTAGCACTTGGATACAGAAAAAAAACAAATACTTGATTTATTAAGTCTCAGTATCACAAATCTTGTTCTTGGGTTGGATTCCCTTGGTGAGGAAAAAAAATCTTCGGATAAGTTAAAATTTTGATTTTTTGGGAAATTCTCAGAAAAATATTAACACAGAAATTATATATATATATATATAATTGATATTGTCTCCATTTATTAGTGATTATATCAGCTTCAGACAATTATCACCGCGATATTTTCAAACTATAACCGATGTTTGTAACTATCCGAGACCCATATACTTAAAGGTTCCCAAAATTATCGGATCATGGATCGGGCTCAAAGGATCCGATCCGTTTACAAATAAGACCAAGGCTATCCAAGATTGTGGAAAACTTTGCACTGTTGCAGCTGCCAAATCAATAATTTCCTCAACCAACTGCATAAAGAATCTTCGTTGATATCTTTATACTGAAAAAAGAAAAGAAAAAGGTTGACGTGAGAAACAAATAAATAAATATGAATTATATTTAGTAAAGAAAAGGAAAATATCGACGGCACGAAAGCGTCGTCTAATCCTCCTCCTCCTCCCATGTGAGGCCTCCACCTGACCTTCTTCTCATGAAGAAGACTCTCTCTCTGTAATCTTTCAGTGGTCTTCGGCAGATGGGTAGGGCTCCTGCAGGATCAGACCGCACGAGTAAGGTCCAATCGCCTCTCGATGGCTTCTCCCCGCTCTCCCCCACCCGGATTTTCTGGAATTCCAGGAAAAGAAGAGGTAATTCCAACTAACCTTTCAGTTTTTCTGGGAAAAAATCGTACCATGATCTCAATTTTCTGTGTTTCTTGGGAAATAGTTCTCACCCATCTTCTCGTTTCCTCTGTTTCTAGTGGAATAGTTCGTACCCATCTTCTCAATTTCTCCGTTTCTTGAGAAATTGTTCGAGCCCATCTTCCCAATTTCTCTGTTTCTTGGAGAATTGTTCGTACCCATGTTCGCGATTCCTTTGTTTCTTGGGGAATTGTTCGTATCCATGTTCTCGATTTCTCTGTTTCTTGTGGAATAGTTTGTAGTTTGTAGTTTGTACCCATCTTCTCGATTTCTCTGTTTCTTGGGGAGTAGTTCGTAACCACCACCTCGATTTCTCTGTTTCTTGGAGAATGGTTCGAACTCATCTTCTCTATTTCTGTGTTTGTTAGGGATAGTGAAGGAGAAGGAAGATGGTGGTGGGAAGGATAAGATGGAGACAGACGCTGCTGAGGCTGAGGAGTCGCCGGCCGTGGTGGGGAAGGGTGACTCCGAAGTGGAGCCGAGTGGTTTCCTGTCTGAGAAGAGGAGAGCTCTCTTCGAGCCGTTGGAGCCACTGAACGCCAACGGCCGGCGACCTCTGCCGGCTGAATCGCTGCTCCCCCCGCCGGATTTCGATGCCGCCGTCTACCCGAGGGGGTGGTTGATCGGTAAGAAGCGCAAGCTTGTCAACGTCGATGTGGTGGAGAGCATGCGGAGGATTGCGGTCCAGGAGATGAATAGGAAGGTACTCCTGAATTATTCATCTCACAACTTCTTTGTTTTTTTTCCTCTCTGCTAGTGATTGGTTTGATTCCCTCTTTCTGCTAGTTAGTTGTTTAGATTGATCTAGATCTATACTGTAGTTACCAGAACCTTCCTTAACATTGGAAGCTCTTTGGAAGCATGAAAGAAGCACACATTTTTAAATAACAGAAAGCTTACTTCTTTTGGACTGGTAGGGTTGGTAAACAAGCTCAGCTTGGATCGTTCAAGCTTGGCTCATTCTTGTGAAGGGCTGTTCGAGCTCATAATGAGCCTAAGCTACGCTGGTTTGTTTACAGAAAAATACATTGTTTCAGAGCTGGAAGTAATAGCATTACAAAAAATACATTTTTTCAGAGCTGGATTAACATTTTATTTCTAATCCTATTGCTTGCAAGCCAAATACTTCAATCATTTGTTCAAAACTATATTATAGTGATGTAAAATATATCTCAAATATATTTGTTACTACTTAACAAACTTATACGAGCTGAGCTGAATGTCTATTGTTTATGTTCAGCTTCCGAGCCTGTTTTACAAGTTAGAACTTGGAACATGCTCTTTACAAGCCGAACATAAGCCAAGTCACCTGTGGCTTGGCTTCCTCGATATTAAAAAGGCATTTTTTACGTTAAAAAAATTATACTTTTGGTCATGTAACTATTATCTATACCCATATCGAAATGCGTGGTTTGTTCCCCTATTCTGCTAGTAATTGATCGGTGTTATTGATATCCACAACGAAATCTAGAAGATGGGTTTGTGAATTTGGTGGGTGTGGACAGGATAGAGAGATCGATGGACTGAACGAGCAATTGGAGGAGGACGCTAGATGCTTGGAACATCTGCAGCTTCAACTAAGAGAGGAAAGGAGTAAGAGGGCGGAAGTGGAGAGAGAGAACTCTATGCTTCAGAACCAGATTGCAGTTCTCATGAATATGTTCGAGGAAAATGGTGCAATGGAGGAGGGAGAGGAGGAAGTTGAGGAGGAGGGACAACCCCGTTGAACAGTATGTATGGTTAGACATTGCAATTGTTCATTCCTCATTGGTTAGTTGAACTGCACATATATATATATATATATATATATATATATATATATATATATATATATATATATATATATATATATATATATATATATATATATGCATTATAGATATAGCTATATGATTCATATTCATGTTGTGTTATGAGAATATGTAATTTCTTATTGTTTAGTTGTAGGATATGCAATGAGTTGTATATTGCCTTTGGTAATGGGGTATGTTCATGTTGTTATGCATTACTTTGTGGCCATGAGGCTTTATGAGTGCAGCTGTTGAACAATGAGTGGAATGAGATGTGTATATTTTTGCATTGTATTGAATGGAACCTCATGTTAGAATATTGTACATAAGTTTTCATTGGATTTGTATTGGCAAGTCGAGTCTCTTTCCCTATGTGTTCTTTTATAAAGCTGTGTAAGATAACATGTATTTC
This sequence comes from Nuphar pumila, assembly GCF_984573655.1. Lineage (NCBI taxonomy): Eukaryota > Viridiplantae > Streptophyta > Magnoliopsida > Nymphaeales > Nymphaeaceae > Nuphar > Nuphar pumila. The sequence goes on from NC_143253.1 coordinate 135,462,292, forward strand.
ATTATCATGAATGTTTGAGGATCTGTGATCCAATCTATCTATCTAGGCAGCTTGGGCATCATATGGTTGGTTTGTTTAGGGATGTGCACTGAATCAAGAACTATGTCACATGTGGGTGCGGGTGCTGGTATGGGTGCAGGGGTGCGGCACTTTCAAAAAACTTGGGTGCGGGGGTGCAGCAAAAAAAAAATTATATATATATAAAGTCCAAAAGTTGGACATAAATGACGCAGGGTTAGTTGACTGCACCCAGGGTCAAGTTGACCGCATCGGGTGCGGGTGCGGCATCTAGTTGGCGAGTCCCTGATACATAGATCAAGAGCATTGGATGTAAAATTGTTTCCAAAACAAGCACAAAGGCTCTTCATCTTCAAGGTTTCAATCGTTCCCTCTGTAACAATGACAATGCTATAGCTTAAGATGGAAGTCCTCTGACACTAGTATAGACTTGATGGTGAGGTTGTAATCCCGAAAGTTCTGGATTTTGGTGGGAATTGATGTACCTTAACATGCCCCTGCTTTTGATTAACTTCATTAAAAGGGCAATTTTGCAACCGGCTTAATTTGTGCAGGATGGTAACTGGACCTTTCAGGAACTTTTTATGAGCTCTGGAAAGCTTTTGCAGGTGTTCCAACTTTTAAATATGGAAATTTTCAAAGAAAATGAATGACCATGTCCGAGTTACACAAACATTGTAAATCTAGAGATTGGAAATTCTCTTTCTTGATATTTCTTTGGATTGAGAATTCACTTTGATATGAGCTCTCCTCCAAAGTATCAAAAATAAAAATAAAAACCTTAGTTTAGTTTTATGCTTTTGGGTAGGTCAGTAGAGGGCAGTCTCTAGTTGGAGTCAAACCCAAGACCCCTTGGTTAAGGTAAGGCTTCTTTCTTTTCCACCAATTACACATCCACAACGTTCTTACTGTTATGAATGAATGTCTTCTGGAGAGAAACATGGCCATATCATGCTTGATATATGGATAATGGTGACAAAAGGTTGGCGGTTGTGGGCTAACCACCTATAACTGCCTTGGGGAGTTGAGTTGAGTGTCGTCAACTAAAAGAGGGCAGGTTTTGGTGAGAACAGACAAAATGATACTGCTTTTCGATACAAAGACTTTTTTCGTTCTCTCACTTTTGTCAGTTTCGGTCGCTATGTTGTTTTTAGATACAACACAAAGGTTGGAAGTTTTATCGTTCCTTTTCTTGTATGTCACGTGGATATGACTGCAGATAAGGAGGGAAATATGGTTGTTTTCAATATAAAGGTATAGGGAACAAGAGTCAGAGTGGAGTAGCCGTGTGACAGCTTTGCTTTTTCTAATTCGCCAAGGAAAATATACTGAATTTGTGGCCCCACTTTGCATATGGTCGTGGTATTAGGAAAAGCTTGAAGGAGGTGGGTAGGTAGGTAGGTTGGGGAAAAAATGGATAAAAAGTTTAACTGGGTCACATCAAAACACAGAAAAATTGTCTTGGAAAAACACATAAAACTTTACACAGAAAATCACTTGGTAAATTGAGGAAGATGGATGTTTGTATATTTGAATTTGAAAATATATAGGATATACGACACATAAGAAGCAGCATGATAGATTGATAGTTATTCAAAAACCCAGATTCTGATGCCGATAAGTTTTTATAAGGTTTAAAAATTGACGGTTTAAGACTTTCATAAATATTCAAGGCTTAAAAAATCATGTTTTTTATTTAAAAAACACTATTCAAGTGTTGTTCCCTAGTAAATTGACCATGTCTAACACATCTGTATGGTCAGATTTAAAGAAAACATGGAAACAGCTCTTAAAAAATACGGTTAACTAGCGGGTCATCTTAAAGAGTGGTTAACATCTACTCTCTCTCTCTCTCTCTCTCTCTCTATATATATATATATATATATATATATATATATATATATATATGTGTGTGTGTGTGTGTGTATGTTTTAATAACGTGATAATATCAAGATAAAAAAGCGATATTTTAAAAATAGTTGATATTTTGAAACTATTGTTTTTTTTTTAAATTGTGTCAGTTTTTTAGAATCTTGTTATAAAATCGCAAGAATTTTTCAAAAAATTACAATATTTGTGACTATGGTCCTACATCAAAGGGACACAATTTTCATTGCGTACCTGGTGACACAAGTGGGGACAAAAAAAGCTGTGCTGATTCGGCTTTCAGACCCATGTCCACGAGTAAAGGAGTAAAGATCCACTAACAAGATGTGCCGGAATATAATATAGAAGCTCTCAGAACCCTAATCACTAATACACCCAAAAACTCTCATACCCAACTTTCAAAAGAGAATATACAAAAAGAAAAAAATTACAAAACTAAATAGGTCTCTACCGTGGGGGCTCCCCGGGTTTATCTCATAGGAAGGCTGGCCCATTAAGTGACCCAGTTCTCATTAAGGGTTCCTCGTCTTCAAGCATAGGAGTTTATGTCAGATCTGAGCATTAAATTAGAGCCACGTGTATCTCATGAACACCCCCTTTCCATATTCCTCGCCAAAAATAGTTGGACTAAAAAAATGTTAATTTCTAATCTCAGATCTTGTTGGAGTTCAAGGCAGCAGAAGCGTTCAACTGAGTGGGCTAAAGATCAGAGAGAAAGGTGTCGTTGGGCTGCGAATCGACAAGGGTCAAAAAAAAAAAACTCACAAGAGGGGATCGACTCGTTTCCTTTTTTCTCTGTATATTTTTTCCCTCCCATACTCATCCTCTTTCTTTATACGAGTGACATTTCTGTACATATAGTATTTCTTCCCTTGTGACATCTGTTACTCTTGCTCACGTTGAGATAGTGTTGCCTTAATAGTTACTATTAATAAAACCATTTTACCAAGTTAAAACTCAGCTTTGTTTTGAGATAAGTTGGTGCACTTATGAAAATTATTACTCATTTTGATAAAGGTTAGTAGAGGTGACCAACCTTCACTATATGTATGGGATTTGGGTAAGGCCAATATGGTTACTAACCCTCTCCCTTAATTCTCTCAATCTAAGACTCACTCATCATAGATTATAATATTAGGTGAGGTATACTAGTGATAATCGTCTATGGGCATCACAATACGTATGCAACACCTCAATTCTACATTATTGGTTAGACTATAAATCATATACTCTTAGTGGTTCTCAGATCATCAAGCACGGCAGTAAAACAACAAGAGAAACTCCACTGGTAGCTAGTCCGAAGGTCAGGCTTAAACTCACTATATGGTTCATATTACATCCTAACCATAATGACTTTCAACCATCCATGGTTATCTAGAGTCTCAGATACTTTGTGAATATAATACTGTAAGTCATATCTTAAGTTCATTACCTTGAACCTTACTCTTAAGCTCATATTTCACTCGTTCTCCCACGAGTGTCATCATAAAATAATTATGAAATATTTCATTCTCAAAATATCATTAGGGTTCACACTTTGTATCATACAAAGCATTCAACGAGGTGGAGTCTCTACATCGTTAAATCACAGACGACCCACTCTCTATGGTGACTGCACTCTGGCCGTAAACTAGGTAGTCCTTTCTATAGGTCTCTACTTACGGGATTTAAGGGGTTAAAAATGCTAATTTCAATATAAATTCAATCGATATAAGCAAATTAAAAGGACTCAAGGTTAATCACAATCTCATCACAATGCATGTTATTCAAAGATTATAACAAAGAATCTCTTTTTAATATTCTTAATATATCTTAATTAGTGTACACATATAGTTATCTCATTACAATTAACTCGTGCATGGTCATTTTATACTTATCATGTTTACACTCAAGAACTACATTTCTAAACATGCTAATATACAACAATAATAATATGTAACGTAATATGATTTATTCACCACTAAGATTACTTATAATATCTCTTACCTTGAATACGAATGTTGTACTCTGATCGCAATCGAGTCTCAAGTAGCTTTGACAATAAAATCAAATCATCACACAAGCATGTTCATATTACTATGCATACCATTTTTATATTTTAACAAAATTACAAAAATATTTCTCTCGAATTGACTCATCGTAACTCAATTTTTGTACCCCTAATTTGACCAAAACCATAGGACAAGAAGATTTCTTTATACGATACGAGTCCAACGCACCAAACCTCACTCAATTTTGAGTTCAGAGTGTAAAGTTATGTCTATTTTATTTAATTAAATATTGAGTATACACATGAGTAATTTGGTCATTTCAACTCTTATGATTTGCCCTCACTTGTCCTAGGTAAAAACAGGTTCAGTCTAAGTTTAGAGTACTAGATTTACTGAACCTAGTCTCAACCGAACTGGGTTTGGTTTAAAACTCAATTGAATTATCAAAAATTCATAATAAACTATAAATTGGATCCAGATCTAGTTTTGATCTGGATTCAGAACCGTCAAACTGGATCTAGACCCAGTTTTGATGTGGATGCAAAACTGATCCAAACCATTTTGAACTGGATCTAGACCCAGTTTTGATGTGGATGCAAAACTGATCCAAACCATCTTGAACTGGATCCAGATCCAGTTCTAACCTAGATCCAGATCTAGTTCTGACCTGGATCCAATACTGTTTCATCTACTCTATACCAGATTCAGACCCAATTTTTGTCTAGATCCAATTAAACTTGGACTGAATCGAATTGGACTCAGATTTGGTTTGGACCAGATCCAAACAAGAAACTGAAATCCTGTCAGACCCTACTCGATTCGATTCGGTTAAAACTGGTTTGATGAACCAAGTTGAGTTTAAAACTGTTGACCAGACTCAGTCTGGACTGAGTCGGTCTTGGTCAGACCCAACTCGGTCTAGGTTCACAGCCAGACCGATTCGGTCCGATTGGTCGAGATTGAGTTTTTTTTCCCTGGTTTGGTTTGGGTCGCACCCAAATCGCCCTGAGATTGGACAAACTCGACTCGGTCTGGTTTACCTCCAAGACCAAATCAATTATGCCAACTCAAGGATGGGTATAAGGCATAAAGGGCACAACCCCTTCCCGACCTCCCTCTTCCTTAGTTGCAGAGGTTGCCGACAACCTTTGGTTGTTGACCCTCTCTCTCTCTCTCACTCTGCCACAATGCCGACAATCATAGTTGCCAGTTTTTTTTTAAATACACCAACAACTGTGGTTGCCAATCTTCCAAAATGAATCAGAAAGAGAGAAGGGTGTACGTCGGTGGCGCTCTGACAACTTCCTCCTTCTCTATGCTCTCAAGGTATGCTCTCTCTTTCTCTCACTCTTTGCAACTTTCTCTCTCTGTGTATATCTTGGGGGGCAAGAGGGCGAGAGCTCTAATGGTGGGTGAGGATAACTTTCACCCTCTACCCATTGGTCGTGCGGGGTGAGGTTTATCCTATCTCCTTTCCCACGGTGAGTGAGGAAAGCGTCTTCCTCATTTGTCAGAGCCTCCTCTTTTTTTAGTTTTGTGTTTTAGTTAGAATTTTGAGAGAGATCCAAACTAATCAACCCACATGTTTTGAATTTGGAACTAAATCTATTTAATAGACCTAATTCAAAGTGATTAAATAAATAATATATTTTTTAATATTATACAAACACTTATATATATATTATACAAATATATATGTATATTTATAGTTTGGAGATCAGATCTAAATGGATCGGACCCAAATTCCTCCCCTCGTTTAAACCCCCACCTAATGAATTGGGGTTGGATAAAAAAGGATCCAACCCCAAACCCAAACCTAATCCAAACTTGATTTTTTATCCAAAAATATATCCAAAAACCAAATGATGGGTTGAGACCCAAATTATTGTGAGTTTGTCTTAGGTTGGTAATTTCTGCACAAGGCATAGGGTGCATATTTATTATTATGTACGCTTTTGAAGAATTTTCTCTTAGTTATTGCACTGTCTCCTTTAGGTATTATTTCAGCTAGTCATACAAGGTATTAAAATACATAGAATAATAAACTCCCTTGCAGCCTCAGTCTGACTCATCATTTTTTCTCCTGTGAGTACTGCAGAGAGAGTAATTATCGAAACAATGATCTTGAATGCATATAATTACCTGAATGGAACATATGTCTTGTTAATGTGAACGATTTTCAAATGATAATATTTATCTCTAGTGAACCATATATAACATGTTTGAGATTAGTAAGTTTTATGATGATTATTGATACGTACCATGATCTTATTGAATGCATGATTGTCCATCATATATGTATTAGTTATTTATAAATATTTGACATTGTTAAACCTACCAACTGAATCTAGTCTGACCCCTTATCATTTCAGGTGATAAGTAGAATGTGGTTACAGGCGATGGCGAGATGGCGCGAGCTAGTCAAGGAGTTACAATTCTGCTTAGTTTTGTTTTCTAGATGTGCTTGATATTTTAAAATATTACTTGTTAAACAATATTTAATTCAGTTATGTTTTAGAATAAAAGGTCTTAAAATTTTTGCTTTCTTTATTTTTAATTAAATATGAGTATGAAAACAGACACAAATCTAATAAAATAGAGATTCAATTTTTGTTATCATGTACTTCTCTGTAATACGCCCAAAGTTCACTAATTTAGATCTTTTTAAATATTTTTTTATTATACTTTCATATTAACTCTGAAAAATAATCAATTACAAAAGTTTTAAATTTTTCTTAAAATTTTCAAAGTTAAATTTTTTGGGGCATTACAAAAAGTGTTAGGTTGCTGCCACTTACTCATATATATATATATATATATATATGTGTGTGTGTGTGTGTGTGTGTGTGCCGGACTTGATTAGGCCCTAAGCCCTAACAAGACAGGCAAGCAGTGGCTGAGGCAAGGGCATTGACCAGGCTAACATGTTATCCACCCCTAATATTTTTAAATTTTAAAAATGTAGCTTAGTTCTTTTGATTTTCTCCAAGGAAAACACTAATGAAAAGATTAAAGGCTAATATTAGCCAAAAAAGAAAATTTTAAGAAATTAATTTTTAAATGTTTGATTTTTTTCCAAATATATCATGATAATATTTTGATATGATCATAATATTTTCAGTTTTGATTTTCTTAATATATCAAGATATCTTTATTTTTTCTCCAATTTTTTTTAAAAATGCTATGTTTTTGAAATATCACTATATTAATGACTACCTGTATCTTGCAATCGGCAGTTGCTAGTGAATCCCTTTTGCATCAAAAAACCAAATAATGACTTGCTTTTTGTACTTTAATATGTTGGGGCAATTGTCTCACAATGGTTGAGTGGGTTTGGGATGATTTTGACTTAGGTTCTTAATTGATAATTTTAGAACTTTGACCTATTGAATTTGACTTAATCATAGCCTTCTAATTCTAAGGGGGGCAACTATTCAATTTGACCTGATCATAGCCTTCTAATTCTGAGTGGGGCAACTATCACTTTAAAAATTGTGTGTTCAACTACTTCCGATCAAGCTCAATTACCACACCTACTCAATTTCTCAACATCATCCAAGTATGCTGAAAATTCAAGTGCATCAGGGTTTAACATGACATTGTTAATGACATGTTTTGCCTTTAAAAACATGAAACCTTTTAAATGGTCACTTATTTAAAATGTACCATTTCTAATTAAGGGTGTCAACTGGTCGGATTTGGTTGGGACTCAGGTAGAACCAGACCTTTGGGTATGGTATTGGATCTGGATTCAGGTCTAATTGGACCCACCATAAGAGAAACCATACCCAAACCCAATAAGAACCATATGAACCATGAACCAGACTCGTGCCATACCTAGTAAAACAATATTTTGTATCACTTTTATATTGAAAATTTGCAGGTCTTAATTGAAACTCGGGTCCAGCCTGGGTCTGGTATAAAATTTCACTAATTATACCCGGGTCCAATTATTAATCTGATCTTTGGGTCTTAATCGGGTCTTCTAATTTATTACCATACCCAGAACCTATAGGGTTTGGGATGGGTCGTGTCTAGGCATTAGTATCTTGTTGATGACTTTTTTTGCAAAATTTGTTTTATTTATATTTTCTCTATATATTTACATAAATATTCTATATACAATTTATATTTTTATGTACCAAGATTTTGTCAAGATTTTTTAGAAAAAGCCACATTTTCTAAAACATCATGAGATCTTTTCTTTGCAGAGATTTTCTCCCTCGAACGATGTCTGTGACTATGATTCTGATGGCCTTCAGTTCACTCTCAGATGGGAGGACTGAAACCGCAAGTCCTAAGTAGCAACTCATGATTTAATTAATGTAATTTTGAGTGGAAGAATTTTATCACCAATTGGGGATCGCTTTTGAATAAACTTGGTCACTGTTTAATTTCAAAAATTTAATAATTGCACTAAAGTACTTTTTTTCTCATAAGCAACGAGGAATCGCTGACTATACTGATGCACTTTATCCGAGGCTCCCGTTGAACCTTTTTTTTTTAATTGAGTCGAGATCATAATGACAAATATCGTGAGATTTACCAAAATCTTGCTTGTTTTTAGTGAATAATACCTTAAAAATTATAAACTGTATTTTTTTGCAAGATTTACAAAATATCGAAAGTTCAACGTTTGTGACAAAATCTCATATATCACGAGATTTTGTAAATCTCGCGATATATCGTTGTATCTTTTGTCGTAGGTTTTCTATTTTTTTTTTTTCTCGAGGTTGCCACTGTGAGCAATGCCAACGGTGCCAAAGTAGTAGTCGTAGGAGAAGGGTTATACGTTCTTCAGCATCCGTCGAGTACCAGACGTGGTCGATCACCGAGTCGCCAACGAGCTGCCGGAGCTTCACGTCGTCGAAGTCATCCATGTTGGTAACGTATGACCGTTACCGGTAATGGCTAAAAAATTAGGACCATGAATCATGCAAAATTTTGCATGATACATGGAGGAAAAATCTCAAGAAATTCAAAAACGGAAACGTCATAAAGGAGGGGTTACTAGATGGAGGAGTTGAGGGGAAGCCCCTATAAATAGATGGATTATCCATCGACAAAAAAACAACAAAAGGGAAAAAGCTTACAAGAATCCCTCAACGTCGGAGTCCCCTTCGTACATTCCTACACTGGTATCAGAGTGTCCGCCCGATCATCGTCGTCGCCGCTCTCCCATCATATCTCGCTGCCACTGCACCCCTTCGGTTTCGTGTTATGCCTTTGCCGAACACCAGCGAGTGCACCCCTTGCTGCCGGACCGCCCCTTCGTCGACTACACCCTTGACCTGTTCGGGCTGTCTGCAACAAGAAACTGAGGTATCTCGTCGCCTCCTGCGTGTTGCCCCTGCCATGCCTCTTCGACAGAACCCTCACCCATCCGCCTCTGCTTTCTCACTTTTTCTCCCCTGCACTGCACAAATTTTTTTTTTTTTTGCCTTCCATCTCTCTTTCCCGTTTGTTTCTGTCGAAATACAGAACGGAAACCTAACCCAAACCTTTTTTTGAGAAATTTCCTTCCGCCCCCTTTCCAGAAACATATTTGTTTTTAGGGGTTGCTAGTTTTTTTTTATCCGCCTAAGCTATTTTCGCATCGGGCCAACACAACCCAGTCTATTCAAGCCTATTGCAAACTGCATTTTCAAGGTACATTTTTCATTTTATTTAAACATATAGAGCTATAATAAATAATAAAATAATATAGAATGCTACTTTGTACTATTTTTAATGTCTTTAAAATTAGATAAAGTTAGATACAATATTAAATATAATATAATAACATATATTATTTATCATGTGATATAATATATACACACATGTTAATATATAATATTTTATCTACAACATGCATGATTATATATGATATATATAGTTTACATATATTAACATATGCTTTTATTATATGCATGTTATTTGACTTATATAATATATTTATATACATATATATTATTTTATTCATAACATGCATAATTTTAATTAAAAATTACAAATATATTAGTTTCGAATTAAAGTGCATGTTTTCAAATTTCAAATTTCATGCTAGCATGAATAATATTTTTTCTATTAGAATGTTATTAAATATGATTATGTTATTGATAAGCATGATGTTCATGAAATTAAATAATATTATATTCAGAATAGTCCTAGTTCTAATGGCTAGCAAGCTCATTGCATCTGAACTAGCTAAATTGGACAAATCGAATGGAACCAACTATGATATATGGCACCGAAAAGTCAGATTTGGTCTTATCCATGACAATGTGGAACATGTCATCGATACCATTGAATCGAAAATTAATGACAAATCTACGAATTTGGAAAGGAAAAAACAGGATCAGTGGATCACGGATGATAGGAAAGCCAAGAGCTTTATGCTCATATTCATGGAGGACAATTTGATAAAAAAAATTGAGACTTACAAAACCTCCAATGAACCTTGAAAACCTATCAATGAGAAGTATGACACCAAGACTCAGGTGAATACCCAACTCCTATTGCATCGATATAATACATGTAAGATGCAGGAAGGTGATAGTGTTGTTGAGCATGTCAACAAGATGATTGTCATGGCTAAAGAGCTGGAAACTACTGGAACTGAGATTTCAAAGAAAATGCAGGTGGCAACTATATTGAATAGTTTGCCAACCTCGCTCGATATGGCAGCCACAATATTGAGAATGAGTGGTTATGTTCTAAGTGTCATGGACCTGCCAGCTAGGTTAGCAATTAAGCAGGACATACTAGCCAGGAGAAGAGAACTAGAGGTGAACCTGGAAGAGGCCAACCATGCATATCGGACGCCCATGGCCCAGAACCGTCCACTTGAAACCAAAAAGCCATAATTCAAAGGAAGATTCCAATCAAGATGCAAGAAGGTTTCCCAAGGTGCCTGTTACAACTGTGAAAAATATGGTTACTTCAAATCCAATTGTCCCAACAAGCAAGAAAATAGAGGGAGGAATAGACCACAGAATGCCGGTGAAACTGGAAAGAGAGAATTCATTGGAGTGACTGAAAGCAATGCCGCATTAGCCAAATCTAATGAATGGTGGATTGATTCAAGGGCTACTTGGCACATAGCAAAAACGAAAAAGGGGCTGGTGTCGATGAAGAACGTCAATGCTGGGGAACAAAGGGTGTATATGGGAAACAACATCTACCTACATGTGGAAGGTGTTGGTGATTATAGATTGGATCTTGGGGACAACATCATGGTCCTCAAAGATGTATTTTATGCATCTAGAATGAGAAGAAATATGATTTATGTGCCAGCATTGATGAAGAGAGGCCTAGAAGTTAGGTTCTACAACGGAAAAGTGTCAATAGGGAAAGACAAGAAAGTACTTGCCATGAAAAAGTTTATCTCGGAACATGATTTGTTTTGTATCCCTGTAATTGACACTAAAAATAATAATATTGTGGTTTCTGAGTATTCCTTGTGTACTTTATCAGAATGTGATCTATGGCACTCTAGATTGGGTCATCCTGAAAAATCTAAAATGGAATAAATGGTCAAAATAGATTTAATACCAAGTTTGACTAAGGTGGATTTATCACCTTGTGAACATTTTTAGTCAAAAAAATGGCTAAGAAACCCTTTTCAGAAGAAAAAAGATCACAGGAATTATTAGAGTTGGTCCACTCGGATATTTGTGGCCCTCTAAGTACAAAGACGTGCAACAACAAGGAATATTTCATAACATTTATAGATAATTTTTCAAGGTTTGCCTATGTCTACTTAATCCCTCTTAAGTCAGAAGCATTTGACTACTTCAAGAGATACAAGATGGAAGTAGAAAGGCAACTTGGAAGGAATATTAAGGTGTTGAGAACATATAGAGGTGAGAAATATAACTCAAAGGAATTTGAGTCATATTATCAAGAACATAGAATCAAAAGGAATTTGACAATGCCTTATACACCACAACAAAATGGTGTGGCAGAAAGAAAGAATAAAACTCTGATGAATGTTGTAAGATGCATGTTATCAGATTCTGATCTCCCAAAGAACTTGTGGGGAGAGGCATTGGTAACTGCGAATTGTGTTCTGGACAGAATACCCACTAAAGTTGTCGTGAGTACACCTTATGAATTATAGAATTAGAGAAAACCATATTTGAGTCATCTCAGGAAGTGGGGGTTTGTAGCCCATGTTCTCATTCCAAGCCAACTCAAAGATAAGTTGGATAATAGCACACTTAGAAGTAGTTTCGTAGAATATTGTAAGAAATCATATGAATATAGATTTTTTCATAAAGAGAAAGGAATCATTGAGTATAGGGATGAAACATTATTAGAAAATGTTGTGGAAGAGAAATCTCTGGAAAAGGAGAAAGAACCTCTACTTGTAATAAGCGATGACTATTACAATGATATCCCTGAAAATGATCAAGAAATTGATGATGAACCTCAGCCAGGAATGGAAAATGAAAATCATACGAATACGGAATCATCTAGTACCCCTGCCATTGGCAACAAAAGATCGAGAACTTCTCCTGCGTGGATGAATGATTATCATTTGTATTCGTGTGGGCCTTCATGTTTATCTATAGATATAGAAGAGGATAATCACATAGACCCGATAAATTTCAATGATGTGATGAACTCGCAGGAATCTGATTTATGGCTAGAAGTCATGAAGAAAGAAATGGAATCCATGAGAAAGAATGGAGTATGAGAAATATATAATTTACCCAAGAAAAGGAAGGCTATCGGATGCAAATGGGTATTCAAGAGGAAGCTTAAAGTTGATGGGTCGATTGATAAGTTCAAGACACGATTGGTTGCCAAAGGTTATTCTCAGAAAGCAGGTATTGATTATCAAGAAACTTATTCTCCAGTAGCTAAGTTTGCATCGATCAAAATTATCTTCGCCATCGTAACGCATCTTAACCTGGAGTTATACCAGATGGATGTCAAGACTGCGTTCCTCAACGGAGAGTTGGAGAAAGATATTTATATGCAATAACCTAAAGGATTTCAGGAGGAAGGCCAAGAGGAAAGGGTATGCAAGTTAAAAAAATTGATATATGGTTTAAAACAGTCTTCTAGACAATGGTATCTCAAGTTCCATTAAACAATTATTCAATTGGGATTTGTTGCAAATAAAGTTGATAATTGTGTATATGTATTGAAGAGTGGGAGCACATATATAATATTATCCTTATATGTGGATGATATTTTGCTCGTCGAAAAAGATATTCAAATGATGGAATACATCAAGTCTGAATTACGTGGAAGGTTTGACATGAAGGACATGGGTGAGGCCTCCTATGTTCTTGGTATACAAATTATACGAGATCGAAAGTCTAGAATGTTGAGTATAAACCAAGAAAGGTATTTTCGGTCTGTACTCAAGAGATTTGAAATGTATAACTGCAATCCAGCACCTACACCATTGGTCCTTAGGAAACAGTTGGAAAAAGAGCAATGTCCTGTAGAGGGACAAGGTCCGCTCAGGGTGCCGTATGCTGAAGCAGTTGGAAGCTTGATGTATGCTATGATGAGTACAAGACCTGACTTGGCATATCCTGTGAGCTTGGTGAGTCGATACCAAGTTAATCCTAGAATAGCATATTGAGAAGTTGTTAAGAGGATAATGAAATATTTGAAAGGAACTTTGTACCACAAGTTGGTTTATCAAGCTGATACACTTGATGTTATTTGGTTATTATGACGTAGACTTTGGAGGAGACAAAGATGATGGAAAGTCCACATTTGATAAAAATAAAGATATATCTCACGAACAGTGGGAGTATCAGAATTCAGATGACATACTTCATACGAACAATAGGAGTATATATGATGATTTGTTTGCCAAGTGAGAGATGTTGGGAAAGTATGACGATTACTGGCAATGGCCAAAAAATCAGGATCATGAATCGTGGAAAAATCTGCATGAATCATGGAGGAGAAATCTCAAGAAATTCAAAAACGAAAATATCATAAAGGAGCAGTTACGATAGGGACGGAGGGGTTAAGGGGAAACCCCTATAAATAGATCGATTATTCATCGACAGAAAACAACAAAAGGGAAAAAGCTTACAAGAATCCCTCAACGGCAGAGTCCCCTTCGTACATTCCTACAATCCATCATGAGGCCGAGGCCAGTGATGGTGATCGTCGCCGGCTGACGACATGGAAACGATGCCCACGCCCTCCTGGTTGCGGTGCTGCAGCGAGTGGAAGGCGAGGTAGCAAAGGCATGACACCTTTAAGTCGCTGAAGATCCCAACGATGCCTCACTCATCGTGCGGATGATCGTCTCCACAGTCCAGCCAAGCCGCCTGTTCCCGACTACCGAACGGGGCAAATCTGTCAATAAGGTTTTGGAGCAGGAGACGGAGAGGGGCAATGGTTTAGGGTTTTGGGAGGTAGAGGGTTTCAGTGAGAATGAGGGAAGAGGTAACGACGTAACGAGGATTTCTAAAAAGATTGGGGGTGGGGAATAGGGTCGAGCGGGAGCTTCGCCATTGTTGCAGAGCCGAAGAAAAAGATGAAGATTTTTTTTTTCTCACATTTTTTTGGAAGCAGATCTGAACATGAGCGTTTTTGCTCATGCGGACATCGTGGCCGTCTGTTTGCATTTTGGATGAATGCCACGTGGTTTTGTTGACTTTTGAGCTTTTTAAAATGCAAATCGGATGGCCACGATGTCGGCATGAGCAAAAACGCTCATGTTCAGCATGACCTGATCTGCTTCCTGGCTAAAGTGCCATGGCTATCTGACACTAGCCAATCACATGTAGGGGGTGTCAAAGGATCGGGCTTGCTTTGGACCCAGGTGAAACTAGACTTAGACCCAAATTTTAGGTATGATATCGGGTCCATTATAAAAAAACCATATCCGGACCCGATAAGTACTACAGGAACCAACCAGAACCAGAGCATACCCGATAAAATATACATTGAAAATTTGTGGGTGTTAAACGAAATGGGTAGGGCTCGGGTCTGTTATAAAATTTCACAAGCTATACCCAGATCTACGTATTAATCAGACCTTTGGGGTATTAATAGGGTCTTCTTATTTATCACTATACCGGAACCTTATAAGATTTGGTCTGAGTAAGATAAACCAAACCCGTTAACACCCATAACAGCATTGCATGGGGCCAACAGCTACATAAAATGCTGTCATGTGATTGACTGTGTCAAATAGTGATGGCACTTAGCTATTCTCTGGATCTGTTTTCTTTTTTATTTCATTTATTACACTGAATCTCTGAATCCCTGCTCTTTTTTATTTCATTTATTATAAGAAAAAAACCACAGCTGGGTTTAGAAACCTGGTCGCGCCTGTTGTACCTATGGCCGCCATTCTGACAGCATAAAACTCTGCGGGCACCCCCGCTCAACCCTCTGCTTCCCCTTGCAAAGGAAGCGCTCACACAGAGATTTGAATTAAGGGGGGTAGGAGGAGACGGTTCCATTCACGATTCTTAGACCACTCGGACGACTTCGACAACGCATTTTGGCTCCTCATCATGATATCCAACTTTTGTTGGATGGACCTCAGTACCTCATCCATGATTATCATGGCTCATCTGCCCAAGTTTTAAAGCCTACTCTCTCTCTCGCACACACGCACACAGCTGAAAAGAACTATGTAACCAAATGAGGAATACAGTATTACCACAAGAATCATGTAACTACCCATGAATTTGTTTCGTGCGATTCATGGATAACAACTGCAGGCCTTCTTCCACTTCATCATTTCCACAGACCTCCAACATTTCATTGGGGAGCACAACATCTGTTGGCCCTGCTTTGGGCACAAGGAAAATCAAGGCCAATGTAGAAATCCTCAGCACATTCCTTATCAGAATAGCCAACCACAGATTCCTGAAATTGGTCCTAGTGACTTTCAGCAGATGAAGAACAAGACTTCCACCCCATTTGCTGGATAAGGATCCAATGCTGTCTATGCACATTAGCAGTGCAAAGAAAGTCCCCTCTATCCCAAGAGGACACAACCTTGTGCTCAGTATCATCATGGGCATCCATCTCATACGACTGATGATCCGGGAACACATTTCCTCCATGACAACGAACACGTAATCCGGCACCCCTAGTTTGAGGTTGAGTCTGAGAACAAACATGAGGTCAAGTATTCCTGAAACACCGTATAAAAGCTGAGCAAAGAATAGCACTGTCCTAAATGGAAATTCCTTGAAGGCTTTGTGATATAAGATCACCCCCACAATTGATCCAACAGCACCTATGGCATAGATTATTCCAACAAACTCCTGTGTATGAACATGAAAGAAAGAGTTACTTTTCATCTAAAGATGCAATACATACAAACACACAAAAAAAACCGTGTCCGCGCTGTTGAGATGATACCTTTGAGAAAGTAGGACCTGCTTTAGGGTCAGTATACCAGTAAAACTGGACTTCATGAGTGCTGATGCTCAGTGCTATAGAGAGGTACATGTACAGTGAAGGCTTCCATACTTGAGGACACTTTATCGTTTTAATCATGTTCCATAGTGCTCCTTTAACCATTTCAATCGCCTTCAACCAAAGTTAGAGACACTAATTCGTGAGAACCAATGAGCATTACATATTTATAGAGCAATTTCAATAGTCACTCAACTCGAACAAATTATTTGTGGCCTAAACAGGGTTGACATGATTACAGCAAATCAAGGGGCAATTCAAGCAGGGGCAAGACCTGAGGTAAAACAGGGTTCTACTAAAAGAAAAAGGGATCAAAAGGTGTTCACTAATCTTGTTTGGTTGATTTGATGTGTAACTTTTCCCTCCACATACACTAGAGAATTGGGAACCTCACCAATACAAGCAGGCACTTGACCTAGGCATTTTAGATTTTCATGGCCTCAAAACTGTGTTCCACATGAAAATGCTCTGTGCAATTCAGTGGATGCCCATCTGCCTAGTTTACCAGTATCTGCAAAAACATCAACTGGTACTTTTCATAAGTATGCATTCATTCATCACCTAAAGCATGCGACCAAGTTCTAGAACCCCAATGTATCTGCAGCTAGTAGAAGCATGCAAGTTCACATTTTCTGTGATGTTATGTCATGCTCTGAGTATGTTTGCATCAGCCAAACTTAGATGCATCTGGGATCTTAATTTAGTACCTTTTTATCAGGCCGAGTAATGCTTTTAGTCTCATTCAAGGCAAATCCTAGAGTGATGATCATTGCAAGGGGTAAGGTTAGTAAACCAAGTGCTACCTGCATTAGAGAGAAAAGAATCACCTTTACTTTCACCATCATCATTAAATGACTAGATCAAGAAGAAAACAGCATTATCAGTGACAAGAAATCGAAAAGGAAAATGTTTTCTGGTATGTCATGGTTTTTTAGGTGAAACAGAAATCATACCTGAGCTCCAAGAATGTGAACTAGCATCCCACTAGTGGAGTATCCCAAAATTGCCCCAGCAGAGGAGCAAAACCCAGAAAGACTCTGCATATCTGATGCTAAGGCAGGATGCTCAATGCTGCTGCGAGCAATACAAGCGTCTATGGTCACCTCTGCTATGGACATTGAAGCACTTATGCCAATGAGAGTGCTCAAAGCAAATAGAACAGGAAGCTTCTTCTGCAGCAGTAGCAGCGCACACATACTGCCTATGCTACCTGATTGATTTAACACAACCAATTTCAGAATATAAAGACAAGCAGTGGAAAGACAAACTGAAATCGATCTCTTAGTTTAGTCACCATAGCATCCGAATGCTATTGACACCATATATTTTGCCAATCTTGAGAATACAACAAGAGGCCTAAAATGTATAAACCACCATTTCATTCATAAAGGTTCCTGAAACCAACTGGGGAGGCTTACTTTTCAGCCACTGCCAATTTGAACAAACACGTCCTTTCAACCGTCATACCACTAAACACCAGCCACAGTCAAGATTCAAGACACACCATATTTAAAAAAAGAAAAGGATTGCATGTGACACATTACAGTTGCTAGAAAAAGACACATCATCCTGATTCCTGCTACAGGAATTTGATTATGCAGTCAGCAGTATCCGCTGGTCGCTGCTGTCCGCACCCAACGAAATATCATATGAGCGAGATGCTTGGAACATGGAATCCCGTGCATCGAGCGGGACACCTTTTAAGTGTCCTGCATCGTTCCACCCCTCTCCTTGAAGCAGTGGTATCCGGAACACTGGGACAAAAACCAAAAAAAATTAAAAGAAAAAAGAGCAGAACACTTGGCACAAAAACTCGACTTGTCGAAGACACCTCTGTGCCCTGCCAGCAGTGTCCAGCAGAACTGTTTTACACAATTCTGTCTGCACAATCAAACACCCAAACGTCCATGGCACAATCTTGGTGTAGAAATTTAGATCCCACAAAATGGTAAGTGGTAACCAAGTCTTGGTGATAACAAGCGTCTCATAACTTATCCCATGAACAAAGATGAGAAGGAAGAATGCACTCGCCTGCAAGGACAAAATATGGCCTGCGTTTGTAGCCAGCCACAGGGAACACATCAGTCAGGAGGCCCCAAATGGGTTTCATGATCCATGGTATGACATAGAGCCCCTGGTAAAGTTGAACCGCGGATGGCTGCACTTGTTGGACATCTTTCCAATAGTAATCGGATACCACCCTGAAGAAAGAAGAAGAGAAGCCATGGCTGAAGCCATACACCACAACGATGGCTAAGATGAAGCTGGTTTCAAGCTCATCACAGAGCATGTCCAACCATTCAAAGGGCTCCCTGAGCACATGAAAGAAGCCTCTGCAAACATTGTTCTGCAGAGCCAAGCGTTCTGCTGGATGCCTTTCTGGCTTGATCACCATGCAGTCTTCTTCCACCAGAGATTTAGTTTCATAAGAACCCATTTCTACTTTGGTTGTATTCATATGAGTTTAGAGGTTTCTCTCTACATTTTTGGGAGGGGGGCGGATGATAGCCATTTTCTCAATGGGTCTAAATTGCATTTGATGAGGATGGCATTTCGAGATCTCAATAAGTAACATGGCCGCTTTTGTCAAGTGCCCCCACCTTGTTTAATCAATTTTAAACTGCACTTCATTTAGGTGAAGTTAATCAATTGCAGCTCTGTTTTCTGTGAGTATGATTTGGTGCAAGTGCAACCGAGGGAGGTTTTGGATTGAGGTAAGGAGGTTGGCAGCCAATAAACAATTGTCATGTAAACCACAAGAGTGCCTCAAATTTGTCTAAAAAGCCTAATGCGGTTGAGGATCATGTTTTTCTAATGAAGGGTATTCCCTGATAAGTTGGGACGCTTTGCAAAGAATTAAAAATGTGACAAATCAAGGAGCAAGCAAAAAAATGAAAACATAGCTCGCTCTCTCTCTCTCTCTCTCTCTCTCTCTCTCTCTCTCTCTCTCTCTCTCTCTCTCTCTCTCTCTCTCTCTCTCTGATATATTTAACTGGAAATTTTGGATAAATGAGGTTGTTTTCAAATTTGTGGGTTGTCTAAACTCTCTCTAAAGTGATTATCTGTTGAATAGAACATATTTTTTCAGTTTTGAGGCCTTGTGTGTTGGCATAGAGTGCTTGCGCAATTTGTGGTAAGGGACAGCCTACATTCACGAGGGAGACGTCCTACCTCCGGAAGAAATTGCGCTGAATCCTCAACTCTTACAGACAATGCATGCTAACTAATAGGAGCATTCAAACTTTACAAGGTACATTCTCTGCCTGATGACTCAATATTTGGGTGGATTTTACACTACGGATCAGTAACACAAGAAAACCGCGACTATCCTTTCTTTGCAAAGTGGAAACTGGAAAGGATGAAATCATGCGTCACATGATATACCAAGCTGAGCATGAATGCCTCCAAGTCCAATATGTATGTATTTGCTATCTTCGTGGCTAAGGAACCCCATAATTAGAACTCATAGGGATAAACTATTTTGATCAGATCTGACCCCAGGAATGTGTTCAACATGATCAAAATAATAATACTCTTGAATTGTATTTTTTCAATTCCAAAAGATGATTTTTTGAAGATTGAAAAAGTTCAGTACATTGTTTGCTGTTGATTTTTTAACTCATGAAAAATCTGACATAATGATCCAAGGGCAGGTTTTTACTAAACCGAACAAGTGATCACATTTGGAGGGTCAGATGTGCACAAAAATTTCATATATATATATATTATAATTTTCTTTTGTTCTATTAATATCATATATTTTCTTTGTTTGTCCGATCACTATGGCATTTTATAATTAAGACAATAATTGTTATTTGTTTGGGGCGTACGATAAAAAAACATGGATATGTGAACACGTTGCTATTTCATTTCATTCAACAACTGACCAAAATCTTCTTATTTGGGCATCAAGTTTGGGTATTGATCTATCCAAAAAAATTGATTGGTTAATGGACTCGTGTTCCTACAAAGATACGTGGACAGCGGACACGTGATGCAAGTTTAGCTCACAAGTTGTTTGTCAAAAAAAAAAATAGGGCAGGAGGACACTACATTTTTTAAGATTTTGTATTTCATGTTTTAATATTTAAAAAGGTATGTTTATTAAAATAATATGACACAAATATTAAATAATTATTAAAGTATATTAGAACCATGTCCACTAAGGCCCAAAGAGGAAAGGAATATACACACCTGCAAGAATGAAGTCGGGTGGACGTTGGTAGCCTCTGACAGGAAAGTTATCAGTGAGGAGGCCCCAGATGGGCGTAGAGTCCATCAAAGAGTTTAACTGCAGTAGTAATCAGAGACCACCCTGAACAGGGATCTTGAGAAGCCTTGCCCCAAAGCCATGAACCAAAACAATGGCCAAGATGAAGATGGCATGCAGCTGATGAGAAAGCATAACCAACCAATTCAATTGCACCCTCACTACTCGGAAGAGCCTTGATCCATTGTTTGGAAGTTCGTTATCTGCAAGATCTGCATTGTTTTCGACCAGAAGTTAGATCTCAAGAGAACCCATTTTCTTTTTGTTTTTTATTCACAGAGATATGGATTCAACTTCGATATCAAAAGAAGTCTTTTTTTTAATAGGCAAGCTGTGGTTAGGCAGACCCCTGCCAATTATACTACGTACTATTGGGTTTTGAACTTACAAAGTCCCAACACAAGGTGACGTACACTAACAGCTACTACCAAACAAGGGGAGACCGCTTGGCTTTTAATTAAAAAGAAGCTAAGTAAGTTAAACATAACATTATTTTTTTTTAAAGGCAAACTGGGTTTAGGCAGACCCCCACCAGTTATTATTCAATGTACCATTGGGTTTTGAACCTGCAACGTCCCACGAACCTGCAACGTTCCAGCACAAGGAGACATGCACTGACAGCTCCTACCAACCACATGGCAAAACAGAGCAGCATCACCAAAAACTTGGTGAAATTCGTAGTCATGCATCCCATGATCTTCTCCCAATTCAGCTTTCTCTGACAAAACTATTAGTGCTCATTTTTAATTATCTAAACCAGTTCTCTAATTTGTAAACCCATCTAGGTTCCATTTGCACTCACCCAATCACTGCCGTTTTGTTTTTAATCTTCTAAGAGAGCAGGAATAGGACGTTAGAGCCGGTTCAAATTTTACTTGGTAGCATCCCTGAGTGGCTGCCTTTGCAAGAAGGTCATTCTGTCTGCCCAACCTCGAAGGCAGTTTCTTAAGGAGATAGTCAGATCATAACTCCTAAATAAGGTTCATCGACATCATGGATGGCGGTCCAAAGCTCCTTGTAAGAACAGCCTTTCCCAGCTACATCAACACACTTTTTTCCCTTGAGTTTGAACTCGAACCAAACATGTTACAAAAGCAAGAATGTGGTTGACCTCCCCTTTAAAATTTGTGGTTCTTCCCTTTCTTCCACCGGCAGAACAGATAACAGGTCCAAAACCTCATCTATCGACAATCATTCTTGATCAAGCCAACCCTTCATGATTCTTTCAGCCCTTCAACGTTTAGCATGTTTTATTTCCAAGATGACTAACATAAAACTGAACTGCCATATCCCGATTAAGAAATGGATTTCTTTGGCAACCATTGTATCAAGCTCATCACCCGCAGACCGATTTATTGCTACTGTCGTTGACAGTGTGCACATGGTACAGGTAACAGAATTGAGATGGGCTCATTAACCTTGGAAGGACAAGCTCTTGGGTCATTGTCCATGCAAGAAATTAAGAAATTTCCAACTCTTAATTTGTTTTCCTTTTTTTCCCTCTCAATTCATCATTTCATCCTTTTCATGGATGAAGTTCATGGATCCTTTAGTGGTACTCGAAAGCTCACACACACACACACACACAAGCAAACAGGGGGGAAGCCACAAGAGGAAGAAAAAATTCCTCAGCTAAAAAATAGGGGATCACATTATATGGACTAATTTTATTACAAGTGGTCTCATCAACAATGTCCAGTATGAACCACACACCCATCAGTACAATGGAACCATCCATAATTGTAGACGTTACTGTTACACTCATCCCCTCAAATTAGGCTCACCAGCACAATGGCTTTAATGACGGATGCTACAGTACATGAATTTCTATAAACTGCACGGTAGCAAGCCATAAAAATATATCTTTATTAAATTATTTATAAGAATGAATATGAAATAAACATACACTGAATGCTTTTATTCTCTTTCCTGGATTTCTTTGTTAAGAGAGCTTCCCTCTGGAAGTTGATTCAGCTCATGACCGCTGTACACTCCTGCTTCGCGAAGTGTGCTGTCCCAAAGCTTTTTCCTGATGTTTTCCCATTGACATCAATGGGGAAGGTTTGCCAACACCGAGTACCGGTGCACCACATGCATGACATTCAAAGGCACCTTCCATGCTGAAACCCACCAGTATCATGAAATGGACGCCACCTTGAAAGTAATCCCATCCATGGAATTGAAGTCTCCCCAAGATACAAAATCAGTTAAAGAAATAGGGAGATTCAAGCACCTCTTGCAAGTCAAAGTCACCTCTATCTGGTAATGGAGGGAACACAAGAGTAGGAAAAGATGTTTGAAAGCTCTCTAACAACTGCACGAAGCAAGCAAAAGCACGATACCCTTTATTTAGAATAGACGTGGAAAATGGCACCAGATGCATGCAGCAGCAGCATGCTTCCCCGCACGCACATGTATGTGTGTGTGGAGAGAGAGAGAGAGAGAGAGAGAGAGAGAGAGAGAGAGAGAGAGAGAGAGAGAGACTTACGTTCTCAAGGATGGGCATGCTATAAAGCTCAACGAATTTTAATCTGAGAATGCGGCTCATATCATCAACATCACATGCATGTGTCCAATATGAATCATGCACCCCTACAAATAAGCAGGCATGAAGATTATAAAAATAATAATAATGAAAAATAGAATGAATACTTCTACAAAGGGAACAATTGTTTCGTTCAATATAAACAGATCATTTCTTCAAAACAGAATCTGCTAAACAATTATTTCAACCAACTGAATTCATGGAAACCTTCAAAATTCTGGTAGAACCAGTCTCTTGACAATGCCAGAATAATAATATTTATAAAAGTCGTAGTAGCAGTAGCAGTAGCAGTAGCAAGCACAACAACAATGGTTCATCAGCAAAAGAATCAGATATAGTTGTATACCTGCAAAATTTAAGCCCGCAAGCTTGCAAGCAACAGCTGTCATCATCATATGTGAACCATCAAGGGAGTGAACAAAGTTTGGTGGAAAAGCAGTCTTCTGCCGTTTTACCAAAACCTGAGACCACAAGCATCAATAGAAAAAAAATGGCAGAAGAACAAACACTAGAAAAATTCAGTCATTACAAATGAAAATAATGTTAACGTTTCAAGCCGAAAATAACAAAAAAAACAAAAAGTTTATTTAAAGAAAAATGCAAAGGACAAGATTAAACAAGAACTGCACTTGCAGCACCCATGAAAACATTCAAAAGTCTCTAGCAGCTATCTAAACGATTCACGAACTTTTAAGAAATATTTATCATGCAACATGGACACAAGTAAACTAGTGCCAGAATAGCATTTACACACCAAGGTACCTTGTTGCTCTCCCTCTGTAATGCCAGAACCTGAAGGGAAGTTCTCACCTGCAATTAAAAGAATGATGATGATGAAACTCTCAAAACTGGTGCAACATATCAAACTAAAACAAAAAGGCACCAGCAATGAAGGTGATTGAGCTTGAGTTGAACTATCAAAGGCATCATCTGCCCAGACCTCATCAATAATCAAACAAGAGCGACCTAAGTTCTACAGAAAGAAAAGATAAAATTGATTAACCCTTGAAAAGTATTGTTAGAATGTTCAGTAATGCATTTCATGTACCAAGAAGCACCTTTTGGGGTATTTTTTTTTCAAAACTAGCAATGATGAAAGAAGTTTTCAACTTTGTCGCTGTGGTAAAAAATACTATTATGCAATTAAGGTGATTGAGCTTGAGTTGAACTATCAAAGGCATCATCTGCCCAGACCTCATCAATAATCAAACAAGAGCGACCTAAGTTCTACAGAAAGAAAAGATAAAATTGATTAACCCTTGAAAAAGTATTGTTAGAATGTTCAGTAATGCATTTCACCAAGAAGCACCTTTTGGGGTATTTTTTTTTCAAAACTAGCAATGATGAAAGAAGTTTTCAGCTTTGTCGCTGTGGTAAAAAATACTATTATGCAAATTCTTATGGAGATCCATTTAACATAATTGTTTGCCAACACGAGACAATTAAAATACTTATTAACATAATTTCATGTTTAATATCGTTTAATATTGTTTCAAATTCTTATCTTAATGGGCATGAAATCTCAAAAGACTAAATTTGTACTATTTGTTGTCAGCTTTTGAAATGCTCAAATTACTCCACCCAACACATCAAACATCAGGAATGTGAAAAATGTTAATTCCTGTCATAACACCAAAGAATTCATCAAAAACCCATCATACGAATTAATGAGCAGTTTAGTTTTCATAGCCAGCTCTGTCAAATAATCAAAACCTCAAATTTTGTGAATTTAGTGCAAAAACAGGGTTTTTTCTGTTATAAGCTATTTTTTCATATAAGCTACTGCACGTCAGATGAAAGTTTTCAGCAATTAATAAGGGAGAAAGATTTCTTCAATCAGTGGAGACTTCCTGTCAACTGAAAAACAAAAAGAGTTAAGAAAGTTACAAGATGCCTCGACTGTTTCCAGTATGGCTGCACAACTGGAAGCCCAAGAGGAGTGGTCCATCTTACTGGTTCATTTTCTGAAGCAATCACCTGTCATGAAGCCAACACCAAGTCACATCAAAGTCATGAGTTGCTTCCAGATAGCAAATCAAGAAAACTAAAAAGAATAGATAAACCAACAAACTTCACCTTGGCACAGTCACCAAGCCAAGACATGATACTACGCGCAGCTTGGAACATCTCTTCCAACGCAGACAATGTAACCTGGAGTCAGAAAAGGATTAGTTTGTCTCACACAGAGTATCAGGATAGCTGGTTAACTCGTTAGAATATTGCTCCATTACTTTTGCTGCATAGCAAGCTGCACTAAATAGGAGCTTGTCATCAGTAATGAAGTCACGCTCTTTCAATCTTCTTTTGATCTGGTCACGCGCACCAATATAAGTAACTCCATAAACTGAGGTCATCACTGTCTGTTTTACCAATTTGCGGTCCACCTATTTGACAATTGCACATCCAAGTATAAGACATTGATATTTTATATCTAGCAAGATCAAGAACCCTGTAGATGGGACAGCTTCAATATTTCAAGTTACAAAATCTCTTAGTTTTGCAGAGAGGAAGGGCTTTTTCAAGAGTTGCCTCATGCAAAACCTTTTCATAGTTCATCATCTGAAATAACTGATCACAAACGAAGGCAAAATAACAAGATCAACAGTATTGGGAAAGGTTCCCAATGAACATCTATATAGGTCTTAATTGTAATGCCCAAACAACTCCAGGAAAATGAATCACCAACCTGATCAATTAAAATACGAGCAAGTAGAGAAGTTGGATGCACAGCAGGATCCTTCTTTGAATCTCTTACCACAATTTCCATCACTCTGCAAGTTGCATGTCCAACGTAACACATCACACACAAAAAAAAATCACATGGACAGGAAATAAATCATTTTCAAAGCACCCACAAGTAGAAAAAGGATGACGTGTAAGAAAACAATGAGTCTTCAGACCTCACTCAAGAGGCACAAATCACACCCACAAATGGTCCAAAGCACAAAAACCACTAAGGGCTTATGAAGAACGCAATTACAAAGTGCACAAGTCCACTATGGGACAATCCAAAAAGCACTAAGGCTTACACAAGCACAAGAGTGCATACAATATCAAAAGAGAGACAACACTTAAAAATAATGAATTTATTCATCAAGGAACTTCAAAGAAGCTTCCAATACAAGGGGTTTTAAGCCCTTATTTATAGACAAGAAGAGGCCAAGTGGGAGCCTCCAAAATAGGCATTGGAAGGCTCCCAACGACTATGTGGAGGCATATACAACAATGCCTTTACATAAAGAAATAGAAAATACAAAAATTAAAAAGAAGAATAAATAAAAACCTATTTTCTAACTTGTACAAAATAACCAAAATGCCCCTGGGGGGAACCCAAATTATATATATATATATATATATATACTTAACAGCATGAACTGGGAAGAAACCAACAGGGATGCCCACGTGGTTTGGGGAGGGGATTTTCAACAGCAGAGACATCCCCATGTCTGGTGTTCAAAACCCTCTGTGGGCATCTCTTGTGCATAAGCCAAAGCAGCAAGCTCCTGGGCAGGGGAGGGGAGGTGCACAGGGTTTTACGCTGCCAGGCATGGTGACAGTAGCTCAGCAATGCACCCAGCACGCCAGGTCTCCAGGCCTGGCACTGGTTTCCCCAAATAATAAATCAAAAAAAGAGTTTGCCATTTTTGTGTTGATTCCAAGTTAACTCTCATTATTTAATTAAATTAACAAAGCCAGAGAAAAAACAGACTAATTGAGTATTACAATTTGAGAATCGGATAGAAAGAAATAAGTATCATAAATTACAATCAGTAACAACCTTCTCCCAAGGAAAAACATCAGTGCTTGTTGTAGAGCATATTACACACATTCAGTCATCTGCCAGTGCATACTTTCTTTAAAATACATTGATCTCAGTGCTTGTTGTAGAGCATATTACACACATTCAGTCATCTGCCAGTGCATACTTTCTTTAAAATACAACCGAATAAACCATCTATAAAAAGATCTATGACTCCATAGAAAATCAAGCTAACAGAAAATCCTAAGTATAATAACTAATTTATATTTCAATGCTTTTATCACAAAATATTGATTCTATTTAAATAAAAATGACCCAAAAGTATACTAGAAAACAGCCGATAAAATTCACTTATGCTAAGAAACATTACTAGAAAACCAACATTTCTATCGTCTTCTTAGTTCAAGCTTAATAGTAATACATACATACATACATACATACATACATACATACATACATACATACATACATAATTTAGAATTGTATAGAGAAAAACCATAAGCAGATGTCACAATAACACAGTCCTATATTCATCATTATCCTTATGTCATTTTAACAGCATTTCAAAAATTCACTGAGGAAAACTCCCTTTCCCATTACCAAAAGGAAACTCCTTTTATCAACCCTAAACTGAAACGAAGTGTAATCATCTCTAGAATCTAGAATTGAAATGACATCCCCACAATGTCACCAATTAAATAGGATAAAACAAATACCTTGCAGCTATACCCGAATAAACATCTGTTGGTTTCTCCCCAGAAACTAGGTTCACTGAAGCCGCCCCCAACTGGATACAAGCAGTTCACCGAAATAAAGAATCATAAGTTGGAAATGTAAATACAAATATTGATAGTATCTGTTACATCAAGCATATATTTGTTCATTCATTGTCTTCATTAACAAGCAAAATACATAACAAAACAATGGGTTTCTGAAAAGTAGGAAAAAAATTGGAAAGCTGTAGAAGCAAATGACAGAGTTAACCACGAGATAAAGTTATAGCATATTCTATTTCTAGACACTATTTGATCACTATATGTCCCATTATTATAGATTCAACAGAGGAAATAGCTACAGGCATACACTCAAGAAGACACACTTTAAAAGATCACACACTTGAATGTGATGAAACTCCACTTTCATGCATTAGTATTCCATTGCCATATAATCAACTAAATCCAAAAAACACAATGACATGGTCAAACAATACTATATCTTGCAAAAAGTTGTATCTAACAGTCTGGTACCCTTTTCTCCTCTTTTTTTTTCTGAGCACCAAAAAGGAAAACTTAACAGAAAAGAAACAACATTAAGAGAGGAAACAAGGACAACAAGCTGCCAACATTCACCAACCAACACAAAAAGAGCAAAATAAAAAGGTAACACTCTGAAGCCAATTGTTTATATAGAATCAGATCAGCCAAAAGTGGTCACAAACTTCTGGCACCATTTTCTCTTCTTCTTCTTTTTGAGAATCAATAAGAAAAATTTGCATTAATAACAGAAGAAAATGATAAAAGAAAGAAAACAAAGATGAAAAGATGTCAACCTTCTCCAAACAATATACAAAGAAAAAAATAAAAATAAGTAGCTAATGTTCTGATACCAAATGTTTTCAAATAAGACCAGATAAGCCAAAAAATGCTCCAAAATGCAGAAAACATTTACAGAATCATCATAAGAAAGAAAGTCGAGCATCTAAAGACACAACTGACAAAAATGAGATCTTGGTGATGTTAACATCCAAAGGACATCAGAGACAAGGAGCTGGGCAAATAAAAAATGCAGACACAAGGTAGAAACTTACCCTGTCTCGCCCCAAAGCTGCATAATGCTGTAAACCATTGCACGAGCCGTCCTATGAATAAACAGTTTCTCATTATCATCATGCTTTAAGTATTACATGTTAGAAACTAATATGGTGACCATGTAAAGCCAATGAATGTCAAAATAAACTAATAGATACAAAGATGGATGGTATAATCAACTAAGGGAGTCACATAACCAAATTATTAATATATAAATATAATCACAAGGCACCTGCACACTACGGTAATGTATCTGATCATCTTGTCTCATACTTTTCACATGATGACAGGGGAGAATACTCAGTCCTAATCCAGGATAACTAGTTTTCCTTCACAAATACTTAGAAGACTTATTGGAAAGGAAACTATGATCATAAGGGACTTCTGCAAAAAGCATCCATTAGAATGATTGGTCATATTTGTTTTCTTTTAATGCACTTCCGCATCTATGTAGGTGCATGGCAGCCTCTACCACATACTATCAAATATTACAGAAAAGCAATAAATGTTGTCATCCTCATGTGTATGATACAAGAAAATCAATTCATGACACCACCAGTCAGTCACAAACCCTATCTCTTGCTTCAATCATGTGATAGAAATATTTATCAGGATTCAGCCTCTAATCCAATATACCAGTTAACAATACTCTAAAAAATGGTAGTTGCAGCCCTCAAATGTATGTTTTTCTTCTATATGCTACTAATGGAGAACTCACCAGGTGAACAGGAATATGTGAAATAGCATCTTCTGGAGAAGAGCTTTTTAATGCCTCAGAAAGATCAATACAAGCAGCTAAGCATTGAAATGGATCTTCAGCATTTAACCACCACTGCCTTCCTTCAATAGGTCTTTCTGCCGAATCAAATATATCTGCCAAATGATTCTCAACGAATGTCAACCGGCCATCAAACGAAAGTTTGTCCACACCACCTCCATACAGGTTTGCCAAATGTATCTTTAACCAACACAATCCAGTTTTGCCAAGTGGTTTTCCTTCAGCAAACTCCAAAATTCCACGGCAAAGATCTGAACCAAGATGATTTAAGTGTGGGTGCATGGGATAGGCACGCCCACGAAAATCTAGATTATGCGGGTAGTAAAAGCCATCTTCCTTTCTCATTTTCCTTGCCACCTGCTTGAGTGCAAGGCCACATTTCATTAACCAAAACCAAATTCATAGAACAAACCAACATACAAGATATAAGGTATTCTAGGGCACTCGTAATGGATATCTTACTGAAAGCTTAAGTTCTATATCACATCTCTGAGCATGCCTCTCACAATTTTCCTTTTTCACCTTTTTGACACTCCACCGCCACCGTCGCATATGTGCTTCATCTTCAGTGCATGGTTTCTCAGGTAGAGGAATCTGCAATGAATTCTAAAAGGTTAAAAAATGAAAGCAAAAGGATGGCCACCAATAGAGGGGGTGCAAACCACTTAATTCAAACAAAAAGAAAAGCAAATCAAATAAATGTATTCTGAATAAATAGACTGACTCACATCACTCCGATCTACCAACCCAGCAATAGGTCGCCCACTTGCCCATAAGCTATCTATCACATCGAGCACTCTTTTGTTCACCCTCCATTTTGTGCTTCCAAGAGTATCAAGGGCCTGGACAATTTCACTTTCATGAGCAAGTACTCAAATTGGAACTCAACTCTGCAAGATAAAACCAGAGGCAAACTTAAAAAGGAAATGCTAAATGATAGAGTTACTCATGCCTCATAGCAGGTTGAAGTATGAGTCTTGGTTGGGCTGGCTTTGGATGATAGTATAGTTGGCCACAAATAGAGGTTTTTGATCCTAGAGGGCAGCAAGCAATTTATAATAGTCGCTAATTAGCTGGTTTTGATCTTTTATTTACATGTTTCAATAACTGCTAAATTACCAAAGTATTAACAATATCTTGTAGGTACATAGCCAATACATGATATGGATGGAAAATGCTATGTTGAAATATACAGGCTTTTGACCACAGCCTTGCAAACTCAATACACTTAAAGAATGCTGGCCCCAAAATATAACTGAACATGAACCTCTTATCCAAAATCTAGATGGGATCATATTCTGTATATTTACACTACTGATACATCTACAACTAGCAAACAGTGAAGATATTGTGTGTGGCATCAGTCATTCCTAATCAAAAACAAAGAGCTAAGGAAGAAAAAGTCAAACTCAATAACATTCCACATAACCATAATCATGCTTTTGTAAACTGTTATTCCAAAATGGAGGTGTCAGACTTACTCAACAAGCTATCTATTGATCATACTGACATAGATCCATGACCCCATCAAGAGAGATTATCTAGCCTGTGAGCTATGTCACATGGGTGTGGGTGCGACACGGGTGCGGCGCAATTTCAAAAATTTTGGACACGGGGACTCGGCTATATATATTGTAATGAAACAAGGTACAATAGAACAATAGGGAAACAAACACAATGCCAACAAAGGGCTTTAATAAACTCACTTAAAGTTGGTCACTAATGGACCAAATACAATCTCAAAAGAGATAAAAATACCAAACAGCACAAGAGGCATACAAGCCTATAAGATGGAAAAAAACTCTAGAGAAAACCCTCAAATGCTTCTAAAAGCATTGAAGAATAACAAGGGAGTGAGGCTCTATTTATAGAGCCTCACTCCAACACATGGGAGGCAGTCCAGCTCTTTGGACTGCCTTCCAACAGTCATTATTATGACTGTTGGGTGGCAGTGCAACGTCTAGTTGGACTGCTGCCCAACAGTCATATTTTGACTGTTGTGCACAACAGTCATATTTTTTACTGTTGTGCCTAAGTTGTATGGCAGTTTATTTATTTATTATAATGTTAAATTACATTTCAGTCCCTAGTGGACTGTACTATATGATAAAAGACAAAAATACCCTTATTGGGTATTTGGATACAATTTTATTTTTAACACTCCTCCTCAAACTTATGGGGAAATCACCGAAAGTTTGCTAAGAAGATACAAAAATTGAGGTAGTGGAAGAGCTTTGGTGAAGAAGTCTGCAATCTGAAATTCGGACTGGACATATGGCAATGTAATGGTCCCCTTCAAATATTCTTCGCGAACATAGTGACAATCCATCTCAATGTGTTTTGTTCGCTCGTGAAATGTGTGATTGTTGGCTATATAGATGGCACTTTTATTATCACAGCATAACTTTGAAGGTTCTGAGACATCAACACCCATATCGGAAAGTAGTGCTCTCATCCACACAACTTCAGTGGTTATGGTAGCCATTGCCCTGTACTCAGCTTCCGTAGAGGATAAAGACACTTTCTGTTGTTTTTTGCATCGCCAAGAAATGAGAGAATCACCTAAAAACACACAAAAGCCAGTAGTTGAGTGACGGTTATTGGGATCTCCTCCCCAGTCAGAATCAGTGTAAGAAATAAGACTTAAAGATGAGAAAGAGGATAAGAATAGTCCTTTAGATATAGTTTTATTGATATATCGAACTATTCTTAATACTGCACTCATGTGGACGGTTGTGGGCGCATGTTGAAATTGACTTGCAGAATGTACGGCATGCGCAATATCTGGCCTTGTAATGGACAGGTACATCAACGATCCAATAAGTTGTCGATAAGGGGTTGGATCATCTAATAATACTCCATCTTCAGCTCGCATTTTCGCATTTATTACTTCAGAAGTATCAGCATATTTTGTGTCTGTGATTCCTGAACGCTCAACAATATCAACTGCAAACTTGATTTGAGATAAAATATATCCTCTTGGTGAGTAGGCTACTTCAATTCCTAAAAAGTATCTCAAAAAACCAAGATCAGTCATATCAAAAGATTTTTTAAGCAAAATTTTAATATCTTCAATTTTCTTTTGATCATTCCCTGTGATGATCATATCATCAACATACAAAAGAAGAATGATCAATGAGGTACCTGTAGATCTCACAAAAAGAGCAGTGTCAGTGTAACAAGATTTAAATCCAAGTTTTAATATCGTACCACTGAACAGATCATACCATGCTTTAGGGGCTTGTTTAAGCCCGTATAGGGCTTTTTGAAGACGAAGGACCATGCCTTTTTCAATAGACAGACCAGGGGGAGGATCCATATATACTTCTTCATTTAAGTTTCCGTTCAAAAATGCATTTTTAACATCTAACTGATATATCGGCCATTTTCGAATGGATGCTATAGCAACTAGAGTTCTGACTGTAGTCATACGAGCTACTGGGGCAAAGGTTTCTTCATAATCTATACCATATTCTTGAGAATATCCTTTTGCAACAAGTCTTGCTTTATATCTCTCAAGAGACCCGTCACTTTTTGTTTTAATTTTAAACACTCATCTACACCCTATTGTCTTCTTTCCGATAGGAAGAGGTTGAATTGCCCAAGTGTGAGCCTTGTTTAATGCATCTAATTCAATTTTCATGGCTTCAACCCATTCGTTTATATTTTTGGCCTCGTTATAGTTGGATGGTTCATGATAGGAATGAATGGCTAGAAGACATGCCCTGTAGTTTGGTAAGGATTCATATGAGACAAACCTACTTGGAGGCCTATGTGTTCGTTCTGACCTTCTAACACTAGTTTCTTCAGTATTTGTTAATTGATTATATCTGTCAAGGGCACATGGATGCTCCCCAGTATTTCGTCTAGAGTATTGACGAAGATCTTGAGATGGTTCACTACTTGAGTCATTAATAGACTCGAAGGTTTCAATATCATTACTAATACCTTTATTGGGTAACAAATCAAATAAGAAAGCATACTCGGATTCTTTCTTAGGAACTTCAAAATCAAATCCACTGTCATTTTCTAGAAAGGTAACATTTCTAGAAACATAGAGTTTATCATTTGTTTTATCATAACATCGATATCCTTTTTTATTATCAGCATAACCAAGAAAGACACATTTTATGGCTTTAGGAGAGAGTTTGCTATATTTTTCAAGAAGCACGAAGCATTTACAACCAAATACCCTTAGCCTTTTTAAATCAGGAGAAATTTTAAAGAGTTTTTCAATAGGAGACTTGTTTTCCAAAGTTTGAGAAGGCATTCTATTTATCAGATAAACTGCGGTTAGGGCAGCTTCAGCCCAAAATTGCTTTGGAATTTCTTTTGAAATAAGTAGGGTTCTAGTAGTTTCAATGATATGACGATGTTTTCTTTCAAAAATCCCATTTTGTTGAGGTGTCCTAGGGCATGATTTTTGATGCACAATTCCATGATTTTTTAGATATAATTGAAATTCATTTGAAAGAAACTCTCCCCCAGAGTCGGAGCGGAAGACTTTAATATTTGTTTTAAATTGATTTTTAACTAGATTATGAAAGTTTTTAAAACATGAAAAAACTTCGGATTTGAGTTTTAGAAAGTAAATCCAAGTATGTCTACTAAAATCATTTATAAATGTTACATAGTACGAATAACCACCTTTTGACATAACAGGGGCGGGACCCCACACATCCGAATGCACTAATTCAAAAATTTTATGTGTCACAGAGGTTCTAGACCCAAAAGGTATCATTTGCATTTTTCCAAGTATACAATCTTCACATACAAAATTTTTATCTTTACAAAATTTTTCCAAAAATGAAAAAAGAGATAATTTGGATATACTTGGGTGTCCTAATCTTTTATGCCAAAGATCTATATTAATGTCTTTGACATGATTACAAAACGAGTATTTTGGTAAACACAGGAAATCCATGTAGTAAAGGTCTCCTCGTCTATGGCCTTGCCCAATCAGCTTCCCTGACTGGAGATCCTGCACCTAACACGCCTTAGATGAGAAGAATACTTTACAACCATAGTCAACAATTTGAGAGACCGAAAAAAGATTCAAATTCAGTTTGGGAATGACTCTCACTTTTGGAACAAAGAATTTTTTTGAAATATCATCAAGGTTTCCTAAGCTTTTGACTTTTAAAGAGGTACCATCGGCAGTTGACACACATGAAAAATATGATTTAGTGCAATCAGATAATAGAGACTCATTATGAGTCATGTGGAAAGAAGCACCTGAGTCTAGAATCCAAGATGTCTTACCTGGAGGAGACGAGGAAGAGATGGCAGCTCCGGATGTAGAAGGTGCAGCCTTAAGAAGTTGTGAGACGGCTTCTGCTATTTGAGCAAGATTTAATTCATTGAAGCTGCCCCCTTTTCTTGATTCTTGAGGTTCTTCACTTAAGGCGGTCACCTTTTTAAATTTGGGACATTCCGGTCTTATATGTCTGGGTTCCTTACAATGATGACAAATAATTTTTCCTTTGTATCCTCCCTTGTATCCTCCTCCATTGTGTCCTCCATTGAACTTCTTCTCAAAGTGAGGTGGTTTATATGTTTTCACAAAATTTCCGGGCCTTGCCATGGCAAGGACCTCATCATTAGACTTGTGCATTCCAAGTCTTGTCTCTTCTTGACAAATTTGAGCAAGGGCCTCACTTATAGAAGGAGAAGTGGTCCTATGAAGTAAGGAAGATCTTACTTGCTCAAATTCCGGTCGAAGGCCATAAAGAAAGGAGAAAAAAATTTCTCTTTCGATTTGGGTCCTTCTCATATCAATAGCCGAACCTTCCCATTTTGGTTCCAACATGGTTAATTCATCCCAAATAGGAGATAAAATACCGTAAAAATCTCTTACACTTTTATCTCCTTGTTTTAAATTACGTACCTTATCTTGGAGATAATAAAGTCTAGTCATATCCTTTTGGATAAAAGTACTTCTTAGAAAGCTCCATGCGTCACATGTCTTCTTGAATTTGATGATATTGGTAGCGATCTTGAACTCCATGGTATTCATAAACCATGAGAGTATTTGTGCATTGCTTGCCTCCCAATCTTCCAATTTATTTTGGAATTCTTCCAAGGCTTTTTCTTTTTCTTCTTCGGACAAGGCTTTGACTTGATCTCCTTCTCTTCTAGTCAATTTGAGTTGTGGTTCACTAGTAGAACCACTAACAAAACCCCATAATTTTTTTCCTTTGATATGATTCTCCATAGCCGTCGCCCACATCAAGTAGTTGTTTTCATTGAGTTTGTAGGTGATGACGGTGGTGAACTCTCTTTCTCCCATAATGAATACTTAAGTTTAGACTAGAGGAGATAGGGAATGATCACTGATCGAAGAACACTTCCTTCACGAGATTCTCCTTCTTTCAAGAACCTCGCTCTGATACCATGTAATGAAACAAGGTACAATAGAACAATAGGGAAACAAACACAATGCCAACAAAGGGCTTTAATAAACTCACTTAAAGTTGGTCACTAATGGACCAAATACAATCTCAAAAGAGATAAAAATACCAAACAGCACAAGAGGCATACAAGCCTATAAGATGGGAAAAAACTCTAGAGAAAACCCTCAAATGCTTCTAAAAGCATTGAAAAATAACAAGGGAGTGAGGCTCTATTTATAGAGCCTCACTCCAACACATGGGAGGCAGTCCAGCTCTTTGGACTGCCTTCCAACAGTCATTATTATGATTGTTGGGTGGCAGTCCAACGTCTAGTTGGACTGCTGCCCAACAGTCATATTTTGACTGTTGTGCACAACAGTCATATTTTTGACTGTTGTGCCCAACAGTCATATTTTGACTGTTGTGCACAACAGTCATATTTTTTACTGTTGTGCCTAAGCTGTATAGCAGTTTATTTATTTATTATAATGTTAAATTACATTTCAGTCCCTAGTGGACTGTACTATATGATAAAAGACAAAAATACCCTTATTGGGTATTTGGATACAATTTTATTTTTAACATATATATATATATATATAAAGTGCACAGTCTGTAACTGTGCACACAGCACAAACACTGTGACTGTGCACACAACACAGTCTGGTTATATATATATATATTCTTTTTTTTTAGTTTTTTACCCTAAAAATGGACAAATATAGACTCGGTCAATGTTGACCGAGTCCAAAACATGGACGGACTCAGCCCCGGTGCATTGGCTGAGTCCGACTCTTCGTTGACCGTGTCCGCCCCGTATCCGAAGCCGCACCGATGTCGGGGCATGTCGACGCGGGTGCGTCGACCCCCTAGCCGAGTCCGTGTGACAACCTGTGAGGTAGCCATTCTAATATTTGGAGCAAGGACAATATGGAATAGATCAGTAACTACCTATGACTATGCCGGCCTTTTAGACCATGTGACCACAAATCATTTTATGGTTAACTTTCAAACAAGGTGTTTCATAAAGCAAACCACCTTTTCGCTCAAAGAAAAATGTTTATTGAGCAGAGCTAGGGTAAAACAAATAGACCTGGTAAACAAGCCAAATGAACCGAAGGCAAACACGAGTTGGCTCATGTAAAAAGAAAACATGTATTCTAACCAGTGAAATTGATGAGATTTGAACCCTAAACCTTCTTTTTGAGAGGCATCTACTCTAACCAGCTATACTATATTACTTGTTGTGACACATTACCCTTAAAACCTGTATTCAATCTACACAAGCTCCCTGGAGCCAAATATTTGTTCATGCTCGACTCATTCAAGGTAAATGAGCTGCCCGTGGCTCGACTCACCAGCTACACAAACCAAGGATGAACAAGTTCATAAGGAGCCGAATCAAGTCGATCCACAAGCTGCTTGGTTCATTTCCCACCCTACAAACGAATATTTATATGGAATATGGATTCTTAGTTATTATACATGTCCAGTGAATAAATGAAGCGATTAATGGGAATGTTCTCTGTCAACAATTGAAAACCCTAACCTCAAATACTTTCTTCAATTGCTCCTTTGGAATACTTTTAAGTGCAACACGTTGTTGCTTTGCTCCGTGAGTGCGCATAACATAAGAAGGCAAGAACAGGTGCCCACCCTTGTAATACCTGTAAATCAGCAAATTAGTTTATAATTTGAATGATGAACTCATAGAATCAAGTGATTATGCAGTGGTTACATCAAATAATTATCGACCTTTTGATTTAAATGGCTAAAAATTAGAAGGAAAACTTTGCAGAGACTGATCTCAATCCATAGAGTAAATGACAGCTCCCAGCTGGCACTTCCCACAATTTTTTGTCCACAGTATACATATACATATATTATTAGCAGTGTTCAATTGATTGAAATGGCTAAACACCCTTAAAAGCAATAACATTTTTTAAAACAAATGGCTACTTTTTGGGGTAGAGCTTTTTTTTGGAGGGAAACAAAAAGTGACAAGATGTAATTTAATAATTTGAATTTGAAAAGTGAAAGTATCTTTTTTTACCCCAAAAAGTAACAATTTATTTTCAAAAAATGCCATTGCTTTTAAGGGTATTTTGGTCATCCATCAGTTGAATTGAATGCTGCTAATGTTAATACAAAAGGTTTAATATCTATGTCACAGGGATTCGACTAGCAGGGTGCCGCACCCGCGTCGACGCGACTCGACGCGGGTGCAGGTGCGGGTGCGGCACCGGGTGCGGTCAACCCGATCCTGAGTGCGTTGACCGCACCCAGGGTCATTTCGGTCTATTTTTGTTTGGATTTTTTTTTTAAAAAAATAATAATTTGCCCTACGAAATGGGCTGCAGAATTTAAAAAAAAAAAATTCTGGACAGCTGTTTGCTGCTGCTGCTCTTGTTTTATAAAGGGGCACTTGTGTCCACAACATCTGACGAGCTTTGTTGGCATCCCATGCTATTCCTGCCTCCAAACAATTAATTCACAGCGTTGGAAAACATACGGTTAACTTGGAAATGATGATCCATCTTCCTCAAAAATTAAAACCAAAATTCAAGAGCCTTTTGAAGTCTTTATGCTTCAACCAACCAAATCCTTTTTCGTCAAGGATTTTCTCTCTCCATAATAAATGATAATGGTGGTGGTAGAGTAGAGCCTTGGTGGCTATTAGTATTCACTTTTCTCCTGACGAGATGGGTGCTCTAGCCGTAGCCTTGTGTAGACCTCTCTTTTCCACATGTCAAATCCAATAAATTTCTTTTAGCTGTCATCTGTGTGCAACTGTATATAAAATGAAATTTGAAGAACCCTAGGCAGTGGCGTGGCAGTGGCGCCGTAGGCCTCGTGAAGACTCTCTCTCCAACAAACCACGTCAAACCTTTCGCTTATATTTTTTTTGTGAAGATCAAGGAGTTTCAGACATGATTGAATCATGACAGTCAGCAGAATGCAGCAGGCTGGGTCGATCAGATTGCCAATCCTTTCGGTTCATCAATTTTGTCCCGTTGAGCTAAAGTACACAACAAGCAGAACGTGGGTAACAAGTCTTCAAACAAACACACCAGCAAAAAAAACTGAACCCCAACCCGCGCCGGGGGAACCCCCGACCCCTTTCTATATATATATTTATATTTTTGCCCCTGCCGCACCCTGTAATGAAATATGCGGAAAAGCAAAAGAGTGCACTAAGCACTTACAACATTTACTAATGAACAAACAAAGAAGGGATAATACCCAAACCCACAAGAGACAACACAACATAAAAATATAAATGCCTCTTATTGAAAGAGAGAGAGCTCTCAAGAGTGAAAAATACAAGAGGGGTTCACCCCTATTTATACACAAGAGAAGGAGAGGGAGAGAGCCAAGAGGCCTTAAAAGGAGAGCCACCTAGGGGGCTCCCCATGTAGTCGTTGGGAGCCCCCAACGGTCACAAATGTGACCGTTGGGGGCCCCATCAACTACATGGTGGGGCCTCTTTTGTGTGAGCAAAAAAACAAAAAATAAAAAATATATTTTACAAAAATTAAAGAGAAAAATAAAATAAGAAAAACAAGTACCCCTATCGGGTACTTGTGAAATGACAGAAATACCCCTATCGGGTATTATATATATATATATATATATATATATATATATATATATATATATATATATATGAATTACATATATTTTAACACCCTCCCTCAAGCTTTACGGGGATATAACCGAAAGCTTGTTAAGGAGAAACAAAAACCGAGGAGCCGCAAGAGCCTTAGTGAAGAAGTCCGCCAACTGGTACTCTGATGTGACGTAAGGTAGTGCTATAGTTCCTCTTAGGTATTCATCCTGAACGTAATGGCAGTCTATCTCAATATGCTTAGTACGCTCATGGAAGGTGTGATTGCTTGCAATATAGATTGCGCTTTTGTTGTCACAACACATCTTCGAAGGAGTAGAGATGACAATGCCCATATCACTGAGGAGGCTTCTTAGCCACACAAGTTCCATGGTTGTAGTGGCCATAGCACGATATTCTGCTTCCGTCGAGGACAATGATACTTTGTGTTGCTTCTTGCATCTCCACGAAATCATAGAGTCACCTAAGAAAACACAAAAACCGATAGTTAAGACACGGTCATTGGGATTTCCTTCCCAATCTGCATCAGTATAAGCAATTAAATCAAGTGACGAGGCAGAAGAAAGAAAAACTCCCTTAGTTATGGTATTTTTGATATATCTGACAATCCTTAAGACTGCACTCATGTGCACGGTTGTAGATGCATGTTGAAACTGACTGACAGAGTGGACGGCATGAGCAATGTCTGGCCGTGTGATGGATAGGTAGGTTAGAGACCCAACAAGTTGCCGGTAGGGAGTAGGATCCTCGAGAGGTGTTCCATCTTCCAACCTTAATTTTGCATTGATGACTTCTGGGGTTTCTATCTTCTTGTCATCGGAGATACCCGATTTGGAACAGATGTCAGCAGCCAGTTTCATCTGAGAGAGAATGTACCCTCGAGGAGAGTACGCCACTTCAATTCCTAAAAAATATCTTAAGAAACCAAGGTCATACATATCAAAATTTTCTTTCAAAACCTTTTTAATATCATTAATGCCTTGCTCATCACTTCCTGTGATGATCATATCATCAACATAAAGTAGTAAAATAACTACAGAAGACCCTGCACTTTTCACAAACAAAGCAGTGTCAGTATAACATGAACGAAAATTTAAACTTGTCATTACATTACTAAATCTATCATGCCAAGCCTTTGGAGCTTGTTTTAAACCATATAATGCCTTTTTAAGTTTAAGAATTTTATTTTTACCAATACATACTCCCGGTGGGGGATCCATGTAAACTTCTTCATTTAATTCGCCATTTAGAAATGCATTCTTAACATCAAGTTGATAGATAGGCCATTTCTTTACAGACGCAATAGCAATAAGAGTCCTAACACTAGTCATTCTAGCAACAGGTGCGAAGGTTTCTTCATAATCTATATCATATTCCTTAGCATATCCTTTAGCTACTAATCGTGCTTTATAACGTTCTAATGAACCATCACTCTTGGTTTTAATTTTGAAGACCCATCTACATCCTATTGATTTCTTTTCAGTGGGTAACGAAGTTATTTCCCAAGTTTTTGCTTTTTCAAGGGCACTAAGCTCTAAGGTCATGGATTCAACCCATTGGGGAATATTTTTGGCCTCATTATAGTGTGAAGGTTCATGAAATGAATGCAACGCAATTAGACATGCACTATATCTAGGAGTTAGGGACTCATAGGAAACAAACCTATTTGGAGGATTGGAGATCCGACTGGATCTCCTTAAAGATGTTTCTTCAATGTCGGATCCTTGAGAGTATTTTTCTAAGGCACTTATCTGAGTTTGTTGACCACGCCTAACATATGTTTGGATTGGTCTATTATTCTCATCTATAGCATTATCAAGAGGAATTTCCTCTAGGTCATTCAAAGACTCATTAGAGATTTCCTCTTCTTGAGGAGTCTCATCTTCTTGAGATAGAAGATCAAATAAAAAAGTATATTCACTTTCGTCAATATCTTTAGTTTTCACAAAACGATTTTCATTTTCCAAAAATGTTACATCTTTGGATACATAGAGTTTGTTAATTTTCAAGTCAAAACATCTAAAACCCTTTTGATTTTCTCCATAACCCAAGAAAACGCATTCAATAGCTTTAGGAGATAATTTGTCCCGTTTATGAGTAAGGACAAAACATTTACATCCAAAAACTCTTAATCTATTGAAGTCAGGTGTTCTTTCAAATAATTTTTCGTATGGAGATGTATTTTGTAAGGATGAAGATATCATTCTATTTATTAAATAAGTTGAGGTTAAGGCCGCTTCGGCCCAAAAATTCTTTGGAATTTCTTTGGAAATAAGGAGTGTCCTAGTAGTTTCCATGATATGTCTATGCTTTCTTTCGGCCAAGCCGTTTTGTTGGGGAGTCCTAGGACACGATCTTTGATGACAAATCCCATTTACTTCTAAATAATTTTGAAATTCATTTGATAAATATTCTCCACCCGAATCGGATCTAAGAGTAGAGATATTACTTGAAAATTGATTTTTAACTATCATATGAAATTTTTTTAAAAACTCAAAGACTTCGGATTTTAAATTGAGAAAGTAGATCCATACATACCTAGTGTAGTCATCGATGAAAGTGACATAATAGGAGTACCCTCCTTTAGACATGACTGGGGAAGGACCCCAAACATCCGAATGGACTAACTCAAAAGGTCTTTTGGATACAAAAGTTCGGTTTGGAAAAGGAGTAGATTTCATTTTGCCAAAAATATAATTCTTGCAAACAAAATGTTTCTCATTACAAAATTTCTTTCCAAATGGAAAGGAGTACATTTTTGAGAAACTTGGATGTCCAAGTCTTTGATGCCAAATATCAATATTTTTATCTTGGACATGGTTACAAAAAGAGTTCATGGGGAGTTTCAAGTTGCTCATGTAATAGAGATCTCCCCTTCTATGGCCTTGCCCAATCAGCTTCCCGGACCGGAGATCCTGTATAGAGCAATCCTTAGTTGAGAAGGAGATTTTACATCCATGATCGCATATTTGAGCAACAGAGAGGAGATTTAAATTAAGTTGAGGTACAACTCTCACGTTTGGCACAAAGAAGTCTTTTGAAAAATTTAAGGTTCCAAAACTTTTAACTTGTAAAGATGTACCATCGGCAGTTGAAACATAGGAGTTTTTAAAGTTATTACATAAATCGGAAAGCTCATTTTCAAGGGGGGTCATATGAAAGGAAGCTCCAGAGTCAAGGATCCAAGACGACATACCTGGAGGAGAGGAGGAAGCTACGGCGGCACCCGAAGTTGATGGAATCTTGAGTAGAGTTTGTAGTGCCTCCGATAGTTGAGCAAGAGAAAAAGAGTCTGTTCCTTTGATTGCTTCCTCTTTCTTTTGAGTAGCTTCTTCAACGGAAGCAACTTTATTTTTTGGTGCTTCATTCAACTTAGGGCAATTGGGTCTTATATGACCCGGTTCTTGACAATGATGGCAAATGGCTTTTCTATAGTTGCCATTATAGTTATTTTGCCTTCCAAAATGTGGAGGTTTGTAGGTTTTCATATGGTTGTCGGGTTTTGATACGGCCAAGACATCATTTCCTCCTTTAATCATGCCAAGACGGGTTTCTTCTTGGCATATTTCGGCTATGGCATCTTCCAAGGGAAGAGGCTTTGATCTATGTAGGAGGGAGGATCTAACTTGTTCATATTCGGGCCTAAGCCCATGTAAAAATTGGAAAAAGTGTTCTTTTTCCATTTGTTCTCTCCTTAATTCCACATCTATACTAGAAACCCATTTTGGTTCTAGTAAGGATAGCTCATCCCATAGAGGGCCAAGAGTGCTTAAGTAGTCCCTAACACTCATTTCTCCTTGCTTGATAGTCCGGATTTTTTCTTGAAGAAAGAATTGACGAGCAAGGTCTTTTTGTGTAAACATACCTTTCATGAAGAACCATGCTTCATTTGCCATCCTAAATTTGGCAATGTTGGCGCAAATCTTGAGCTTCACATTATTCATGAACCAAGCAAGAATCTTGGCATGCTTACTCTCCCAATCTTCTATTTTAGATTGGTGATCTTCAATGGCCTTTATGCGGGCATCTCCTTCAAGAGCTTTTTCTTGATCGCCTTCCATCTTAGTTAGTTGGAGTTGAGGTTCCGGAATGGTGCCCATAACGTATCCCCAAAGCTTTTTCCCTTTGAGGTTGTTTTCCATGGCGGCGGCCCACATCATGTAGTTGGAACCATTGAGCTTGAAGGAGAGATCAATCTTTTGTTCTCCTTCCATAATAACCACTCACAAGAGAATACCAAGGAGAGAGAAACAAAAAACAAATATAGCTACACCACAAGCTATATTAAAAAGAAGAGCATACACAAGGCTCTGATACCATGTAATGAAATATGCGGAAAAGCAAAAGAGTGCACTAAGCACTTACAACATTTACTAATGAACAAACAAAGAAGGGATAATACCCAAACCCACAAGAGACAACACAACATAAAAATATAAATGCCTCTTATTGAAAGAGAGAGAGCTCTCAAGAGTGAAAAATACAAGAGGGGTTCACCCCTATTTATACACAAGAGAAGGAGAAGGAGAGGGAGAGGGCCAAGAGGCCTTAAAAGGAGAGCCACCTAGGGGGCTCCCCATGTAGTCGTTGGGAGCCCCCAACGGTCACAAATGTGACCGTTGGGGGCCCCATCGACTACATGGTGGGGCCCCTTTTGTGTGAGCAAAAAAACAAAAAATATATTTTACAAAAATTAAAGAGAAAAATAAAATAAGAAAAACAAGTACCCCTATCGGGTACTTGTGAAATGACAGAAATACCCCTATCGGGTATTATATATATATAAATATATATATATATGAATTACATATATTTTAACACACCCCCGCACCCGAGTTTTTTGGAAGTGCCGAATCCCCGCACCCGCACCCATGTGACATAGTTTAATATAGACACATGCATGCTTATGCATCTCCCCCCCAACACACACACACACACACACACACACACACATACCACACTGGTATGAGTGCACATGCATGCACACACGCACACACCACTTCTTACAGAGATAAAAAACTGTGGCACAATCAAAACTACAACATTCTCTTTTGAAAATGACACTTGACACAGGAATAAGTTGATCAAACTTCAGCTGAACATTGTAAAACATACCCTGTCCATTTCTTTGGTGGTATCAACATCGGCATGTAAGGTATTACCAAATGCCTTGCCTGTCAAATACAAAAA
This sequence comes from Nuphar pumila, assembly GCF_984573655.1. Lineage (NCBI taxonomy): Eukaryota > Viridiplantae > Streptophyta > Magnoliopsida > Nymphaeales > Nymphaeaceae > Nuphar > Nuphar pumila. Next base: position 135,506,961 of record NC_143253.1, read on the forward strand.
TTAAATGTAATTGATACAAGAAGAATTAACTTCCCTTGCAATTTGCAAATCTAATCATCAACCCACAATGCTAGAGAAGGATGATAAATAGTGTTTATGCAACAGGAATTTTTCCAAAAGTTGATAGGCCAAATCACACACCCTTTTCACAAGGAACATGATAAATTTTCATAAAAGATGCATTGCATGATACTTAAAATTAACAGGAAAATAACACTGTCAATTCCTCAACTATGATTGCTACATGAACTTCACTACAAATTCTATTAAAGTTGACTTGCCAAGAAACCAGTACAATTAAGATCTCATAATCAATAGCAGAGTGAACAGAAGAAAAAAGTTGTCTGTGGATCAAATAAATGAAGCACATGAAAATAAATAACTTACCGTTGCATCAAGCCCTTTACGTACAAGTGGATCACATTCGATAATTCCATATCTCTTGACAGAATTACTACATGCAAGAATTCAACAATCGAATCAGTCATGCACAAGCATATGCATACCTTAACTAAAATTAAGTTTATTGAAACATGTGATAGACCTCGGTGGTTAGACAGTGTCATGACCAGTACAATTAGACTAGTGCGATAAAATTCACAAGACTTAGAAATCCCTAGACTAACCCTGCACCTACTTCATAAGGTGATTCCAAAGGACATTTACATAAAGAAATTGGTGTCCTGGGACACCTAACAAAGTGAAGACCAAGGTGGTTTTGGCCTTTTACTGAAATACTCTTTGATTACATGGATTACCTATCCTTGAAAGGGGGGGGGGGGGGGTGCACAGTCATAGGGTGGCTTCTTACAGGGAAAAAAAAAGATGCTTACTCAGGTTCCTTTTTGATAGTTTTGAACGTGTGCCTGAAAGCAGGGCGAATTTCAGGAGGGCCTTCTGCTAGTTGATTAAGTGGAGGTTGCACATAAGCTGTTTGAATTAATAAATCTATGAGACGGCTTCCCAACTGAAAATATGCACAAAAACAAAAATAAGTTAAAATCTCTGGTAGGAAAAAAGAAAAAGGCAAAGGAATGTCATTTAGTTCCCTAGAAGAAACACACATGGATGCATGCACATGTGTAAATAACACACATAATTTGGTACTACAAGAATGACTCTAGGAAACTGACCTTAGCATGGGAATCTCTACCCCAAGGCTCCATCTCATCTGCTTCCACCAGCAATTGCACATCACGAAATTTCTTCTTTTTCAGCAAATTAGTCACATGTTTCCTGAGAGCCGCCTGGTTTTTGCTCTCATTTTCATGGTTTTCACTTAGAATTTGGTTTTCCCTTGTGGATTTCTTAATTTTCTGGAAAAAGTTATAAATCCTAACCTAAAATGTGTAATTGCCAAAAACTTGATTTCAGTAATAGATCATTAAAGAATAACTGACAAAAACAAAGCTTAAGAATTAGAACCCTAAGCATACCTGCCTGAAGAACACAACATAATGCAGCTTTACAGAAACATGAGAAAAGATCAAGCAGTAACTGTAAGTTGCTACAATGTGTCTGTTTTATTCATTTGAAAGAGAGGCACCAAGATGTCAAGCAGCAACATCTTCTAAAAACAAGGATAGTGAAGTTTGCTAATATGTAGCACATGTGACATTTGGTAATGCCATTAATGAGCATGAGAATCGAGGAAAATCATTTACTAGTACTTGATTAAGCAGCAACTACACATGATCAGAACAGCAGCCACAGAGCACAATCTTATGCACTTATGGTACAAACCATAAGTCCACCAGGAACTCATTCTAAGAAACTATAAAAGCTGCACAATACGTAGATGCTTTTCTGTTAAAATTTATGAAATACATGTAGGAAATAAGATACAAGACTACATCAAACAGTAAACAAGAAAAAACAGACACCAAAACATACAAATAAATGGACAGACCCTAATCCAGGGCATTTGAAAGATTATGTTACAGATGCATCTTGGTCTGTTAAAGCACAGGGACATTGATTTTCCCATTAAAGTGGAACAAATCGTTGGGACAGGAGACATGCCTGGCGCAAGAAATCATTTTCTGGGAGAGGATAGCTATCTCAGGAACAAAGTTTGAAATGAAGCAGGCTAATGAAACAATTGTCTCAGCCCAATGGATTGTTTTACAAGGTAAGCTTTAGAAAGGGATCACGCACTCGCTTCAGACAGTAATCCACTGCCTAATGGAAACCATAAGAAGAAGTTTATCTACAAGTAACAAACCATGCAGCACTCATAAGCAAAGATCCACGGTGATCCAATTTTGACCAGCGAGCATGAATGAGTGAAAATCTATTGAAGTCTCCCCAAGAGAAAACGAGGAGGCAGTGGTTTACAGTCATTTTGCACAATCATGTCAACTGGGGAGTGAGAGACGTCTATTCCAGATTCAGTTCTAACTTTACTTACACAGAATACAGGAGCTAGTTCTAACTGAAGAGACAACACTGTTAGTATAGAATTGGGAAGCTTCAAAAGAACGCCAAGGTAACATACTTAGTTCTGTGACCGGTACTATAAGCTCAGGCATGACCATGAACTGTTTCAAGATTACCATTCCTCCAAAATCTATCGAACTCAACAATTACACAACACTCTTCTTGTTTGGGATACACAGGATTGAACAAGAACCAAAAAATACCAACCATGTTTATGACACAAAGGAAGCACATAAATACAGGAATTCACCTCACCTCCTGCTCGATAGCTTCCCCAATGTGGCACGCTGCGTGAACCAGCCGAACGCACCCATCGTCTTGCCCATTCATCAACAGCACCATCATCTTATGCATCACGATAACCGCCATCATATCGGCCGGCAGGTGTCCGATGAACGGAGCGTATGCGGCCGCCAGGTTCTTCTTCCTCCTCCTCTGCAACTCCTGGTCCTCTTTTATCGCGTCGCGGAACGGCTCGAACCAGCCGAGGAAGAGCGATTTCACGTACGGCAGGTGGGGAGCCAGCTTCTTCTCGCACATCTCCTTGATGAGCTCCCTGTACTCCCTCGCTTCGTCCTCCCACGCCTCCGTCTCCATCTTCACCTGCCTCCTCCTGAGCAAATTATACTTGCTGCTCTCCCTTTCCCTCTCCCTCGCCGGACGGCCACGCTCCTGCACGAGACCTCCCGGAAGCCAAGGTGGGTCGAGGAGGAAAACTCTCGGCGGGATCTCCTCAGGGAGAATTTCGAGAACTCGACGGGCGGTCCACCTGAAACCGTCGGCGGCGGGGTCCAGGACGAGGTCAGCGTCGATGGGGGTGAGCGAGGGAGGGAAATTGGAAGAAGGAAACAGATAGAGGAGGAGATTCCTGAAATGGGAGCGGTCCTCGAATTCGGAAGAGGAGAAGATGAAGGGGTTGGTCTGAATGCATCTGCAGACTGAAGTACGAGGGAAAAGAGGAAGAGGAGGAGAAGATAGCACGCTTCTCCTTCTTCTGCATATCCTGGAGTGATTCTGGAAGGGTGGTGGGCACGGGAGAAAGGCTGCGGCCGTTGAAGCCAGGGTGGAAGGTGGTGGGTCTGAAACTCTGGTCTGGTGGGTGTCCTCTTCTGTATTTTGGAGGAGATGAAGTGGAGAGATGGAGATGGTATTGGTGGGTGAGGGAGGAGGGTCTGTTGCTTAAACCCCCTGGGTTTTCCCTGCCATTGTATGTCACATGGACACGCTCAAATGACACGGGTGACACTGCTGCCTGCCTGCCTGACGTTGAGGGTTTAGAGGGGGGCTAGCATTGTGTGGGGTGGGTTATGTATTGTGGGACACTGTAGGCAGAATTTTTTATGGGGCCCACCATACTTTTCTGTGTGCAACTGGGTGCGTCATAAATGTAAGCCTTTATCTGTTTCTTTTCTTCTCTTGGGGGCCTTTATCAAAAATTCCTTGGAAAATGAATAAAATCCAGTAATTTAAACTTTATCAGAAAAAAATCAATTGACAGATTGGTGTGGTAAACAAGGGGGAGTTTTTCTTTGTTAAATATGGAAGATGGAATAGTTTTAATTTACTGTGGTTTTATTGAAGTGTCATGTCTCTCATAGAATATCGTTTTTTCGTTGTGACAATTGAAACAAATAACATTTATATACGACTGGTAATACTTTTTCAGTAAGTAAGTACACCATGAAGATTTATCCTTTTTTGCTGTCAAAACCCGAGTTAAACCAAAAACCAAAACAGGTTTTTATCGCCAAAAACCTTAAAAAACAGAAAAAAAAAAAAAGAATGCGGGTAGGCCATTCCCGACCAATGACTGGCCAAAAAATGGCACCCTTCATTAACAATGAAAAACATCAAAAAAGGAAAAAAAAAAAAAAGAACCAACGGGGGCTCCAAGTGGTTGGTAGGAGCTGCCAGTACAGGTCTCCCTGTGGTGGGACGTTGCAGGTTCAAAACCCCCGTCGTACGTTGAATGATAACTGGTGGGGGTCTGACTAACCCCAGCTTGCCTTTCAAAAAAAACATCAAAAAAGAAAAAAAAAAAGCTGTTTGCATCCAACTATTGAGAAATTAATGAAACTCTTGCACCATTTTACACTTCTCTTTTTGGTCCAAACAATTGAAACATAGGCCAAAGCTGAAAAATCTCACTTAGGTTATCCAAATGCACACTTAGGGGCTGTTTGCGTCATGGAGCTCCATCCCTCTGACTCTTGCATTCAATCATTCTGGGACAAAACGCGTGGGGGCAGGAGGCATTTTGTCCCCACCCCACATGTCCCGCCTTTGCAAGGCTGAGGGGAACGGGACACACTCATTCGGGTGGATGAGTCGGCCCGCTCATTCAAACGCCCCCTTCCCAGTAATTATGAGTTCGTAGTGCAAGAAGTGATCCCTCAAGAAAACAGCAGGATAACACAGTGAAAATGGTGGAGGATGAAGAGAATGCTAACACAGTAAAGAAAATATACAATTCATAGATCAAGAGATGGCCAAATGTATGAATTAAATTGTATATACCAAAACTCACAACAAAGCTTAAAAACACTAAATATCCTGTAGTCTGCGACCTCAATCTACTAGACAGACCGATTCCTTGCTGAAGGGCATGATATTATCAGAACCATTAAATATTGCATGTCTTTTGATGAAGAGGAACCCTCGCGGAAGCGAAGAAAACCCAGGGTGGGGCCCACCACCACGCTGCCCTACGTGGCCGACATCAGTCAATAACAAGATTGTGTAATGCTGACAAAATTGTCGGTTCGTATGTTCAGTTCTAAAAGTACAACATATGGATTAGGATAGAAATACTCGAGCAAAAAAACCATCGATAACTTGCACATTGTTAAATTTAATCAGTCAAAATGGGAAAGCAAAGCATGCAACGCCTCATCCAGAATCCACCTCTATGTGTGTACGACAATATGGGCAGTCCCCACAAGTAGTTATCCAAGGATCCAGGCACAAAGGGTGGAACCTGTGCCCACATTGCAAGCGTACCAATCCATCCCCCATTGTGAACCTCTCCAAGCATATAGAACACTCAAGAGAAACACCAACACTTCCTGCAAAAACCTCCCTCGGTAAATTATTGATGACCTGCCTGCAAAGTCCAGGAGGCTTTGTGTTGTTCTCACTTGAAAATGGAGGGCTACTGCTTGATGCATATGAATTAGTAGGTGCCAGCCATTCCCTTGGCGATTCAGTTTCCCAGTCTCCCGCATCGACAAACCTCAAATCTTCATTGGTCATCGGGTAGAAACCACTCCCAGACACGCTCTGAGCATGATTGTTTTGCCTGATTCACAATAACAACTATGAGCCCCAGAAAACATACAGTTCACACACACAGAATGGTGTGCCTATTGTGGTATCGCTCTTGAGTCTTGACCTACGTAGATCTCATCTTCAAAGGCAAACACTAACCTTTGGATAATGTTTAACATGACCTACTTACTGTTTTCATGTATTGAAGATGGTAAAAACTACTAAAATGACAAATAGATCATGCTACACACATAATATACGGTTATTAGCTAGACCCATGCAAACAGGTGTGCGTATGACCATATGGTGCCATGGTTCAGAACCACAATAGATTTTCTCTGTATAATTCCTGGTTGAGGGGCTGCAGCCTGTCCAATTTACAGACAGGGTCAGTGTTTTGAGCACCCTTTATAAATGTTTAGCAGCCTGGCCCTGTGGCAGGCCATCAGCATGTCAGTCGATCTGTCCTGGCCTTCAAGGTCATGCTGGACTGTCCCAGTTGCCCCCCCCCCCCTCCCCCCCCCCCCACACACACACACAGAGAGAGAGAGAGAGAGACCTGCTTCCTGTAAGAGATGCCCCTCTCAGCCTTTCAAGAAGTCGTGCTCGTGCTTGTAGTACAGCCCCAGGTAGTCTCTCGATCCTGTCTATTCCTAACCAGTTACTTCCATTGCCAGAGGTTCCAGAACCATTACTGGTGTTTGTGTGAGAGAAAAGAATGGGCTCGTCGTACTGAAGAGAATCATGTTCCTGGTAACATTATACAGAGCCACAATAGAGCAATTATTAGATGTAAGATGATTTATTGTATTATCCCTATCATTCAGCAGTACATGCATGATTATCTTCAGGACCTTATCAACACATCATTGAAAAAATCAGGAAAGAGTTAACATAGATTAAGATTAAGAAACTATTATCAACTGCAAAATCCAGATGCAGAGATTTGTTCACTTCTCCAAAAGTAGGCAAGGGTTGTATGTAGTGCATATAAAACAACCAAACAAGATCTTAGCCATCAAGTTGCAGATATAGATTGTTCACTTCTCCAAAAGTAGGCAAGGGCTGTATGTAGTACATATAAAACAACCAAACAAGATATTAACTCCTTACTGCGTCAGAGAGAAATTATTAGAAAAATGCCATTTTCCATAATGTTTTCTTGAACTGGGACCATTCCAGATGTACACTGGAAGGCATGTTTCACTTTCTTCTTTCGTGACAATGTGAACTAGTATGTCAAGTTACCTCCTTATTAATGAACTTTAAAGAAGAAGAATAAAACATAAATTGATTGCACCATACAGCACACCCCATGAATACTGCTGAGATCTGAAACATCAGATACAACTCAAACGGCTATTGCATGTTGGAGTACAAATAACAAATGACAAACGACAAACGAGCTAAGGATTGCATGCACCAACTATGTGAATGTCAGCAACAAATTCCATCAATTAAATATGTGAAGTTACATTTACTCACATTTGAAAGGAAACAATGCCTACCTTGACTGTAGTGTCATCCGATAATGACCTCGGGGATCTCTCCTAGATAACACAATATTGTTGGCAAGCTATTTTCAAGAAATAGACAACGCACCAACTAAAAAAATGGTCAGTATGGTACCATCCACATTGGATGGTACCACCTAGACGTTTTCAAGCCAATGGATGGCTATAAGATGGTTAGATTATTGTAACAATGAAAAAAAGAGAGAGACAATAACTATATCCCAACCACCTGCCAATGCAAAATGACCAGAACAAAACCATCCATATCAGACGGTGCCAACCACCATGATTTGGATATGGATGGCAGTGGACAGGGGGGAAACGCCTCACCCTGATTGGACCGGGGATGGAGCACATGAAACGGGGATGGAGGTTAAAATCAAAACCCGTGTATGGATGGAGGCGGGGATAGACTTACGATTTCCCCACCCCACCCTGCCCCGTCCCCAATTCCCATTAGTAAAATAACTAAAATACCTTTAGTGGTGGCAGTGGGCCGGGGAGAAACGGGACCCGCCTTGCCCCGTTTGGACCGGGGATGGAGGACATGCAATGGGGATGGAGGTTAAAATCAAAACCCGTGCAAGGATGAAGGCGGAGATGGAGGGAAGAATTCTGAGATGGGGTGGGGGTGGAGACCTTGTCCCCCGGATCTGCCCCGGTCCACTGCCATCCCTAGATTTGGATATAGTGGTTGTACACCATTATTTCACTAAGAAGGGAAGGGGGGAAGAAGGGAGGGTAAACTAGGCTTTTATGAGTGGAAAAAGAAGCAGAAGGGGAAGGGGCTAGGTTTTTAAAAACCTAGTTTTGTGTCACACATACATCCGATCCAAGACACCAAGTTTTCCCTGGTTACCCAAAAAGCCCTGTTAGGTTTCAATGACATCCAAAGTTCCAAACACCCCCACAAAAGTGTATATTGAATGGTTTCTTTGTTAGGATTTCTAACTCAAATTTTAAAAATTCATTAAACAAACAGCCTTACATGTGTTCTAAAAGCACTTGCATCTATAAGAGCAGTAAGCCATGACAGAGCGAGGTTACGCTTGGGTTTTTTTCTATATTAGTCCTTCCTTTATAGGTCAAAGCCAAATTAGTCCCTACCCTATTGGTTTTCACAAAAAACATCCCTAACAGTTCATTAACCCATCCAAAAGGATCCCTGGGGATAACGCATGTCAGAACAATGATAAAATCCATTAACCCTTGATCAAATTTACATGCTTACCCTTAAGGATGAACTTGGAAAAAGCAATAAAAAGGGACGCTTTTGGAAGAACCAACAAGGAAAGGATAAATTGGCTTCGGCCTTGCTCTTGAGGTAATCGAGAATTTCTTTTAACTTCAAATTATTGTGTGAGGACTTAAAGGAGAAAGAGAAAAAAAATCACGGGCTCTCCAAAATCTTCCTAAAGATGCAGGAAGAAAAAAGAGCTAGTTCAGTGTAGCAAGTCATGTAGACGGAACAGAAGCAACTAAAGCAAAACAGCGATTCTGATAACGTTAACTAGGAGTAATAGCTGACGCTAAGTTCATGAAAGTATCTGAAAAGGAAAGAGCATCCAAAGGAAATGGCAGAAAACATGGATGGTTCTTAAAGACTCAAGAACCAATTCATCCTATTTCATCCAAACATCAGAAATTCACATGATGTAGTAAATAAGCACATTTGCTATTAACTAGTTATGATGGTTCCGTCATTCTCACAATCATTAAGGAGCAATTACCCATATTAAGACATAGGCAAGTTAAGTAGAAGGTTTGATATTAAAGATACTAAAGACAATTTGTCAACGTATTTACATGGTGCCATGATCACAATTTCCATAAGGAATAAAACGATTAAGCATCCATTTATTTGACACATGCATGCGCACGTGCACACACAAAAGGGAAAAGAAGATTCAAATAGCTCCTGATGAAGAATAATCAGAACAAGAGTTCGGCTTTGATCCCATCCTGTTACTGTTTAATCAAGTCGGCATATCTTAACTCGAATGCACCCACTTATCCATAAAAATAGGATAAAGCAGGAAAACTGGAAAATTGAACATGATGCAATTTGCAACCTGTCCAACTATACGGGACAAATAAATAAACGAGGTGCAAAGAAGCACAAACCAAGCGAAGTATGCAAAATCAAAACCACGAGAATTAATCTCAGACAGCACACAGATCAAAAGATCACAAAGAATCTCATCGATATGAATCATCATAAGGGTCCGTTTGGATTCAGGAAATTCAGTGGAATTGAAACGCACTAGAGTTCTTCTGCGGGGATGGAAAATAGCCGAAGGATATAGGTGGTGTTTGGATGCAACCACTTATCCAGACGAACGGGATAAGGCAATGCTATTTCGCAGCTTATCCCGTTTATCTGGATAAGTGGGTTCACCCAAACACGTAGTGTAACAGGATCCCAAAACCACCCAATTTCCGCAAATCCAAACACACCCAAAAAAGGAAATCGGGCGGAGAAAAGAAAACCCTAGAGCGGAGAAAATCGGAAAGAGGGGGAAGAAGCTCACGCGGTGACAGAGCTGCTGCCTGGTGTGGTGGGCGTGATGGGAAGGATCACAATCGTCGGGATCGCGATGGTGGTGGGTGTGCCGATATCGATGGTGGTGGCGGTGGGAAAGAAGAGGAGGAGGAGGAGAAGAAGCAGCAACACCAGGGTCGGAATTCCGCCAAGAGCGAGACCTCCGGTGGTAGAAGAGCTCCAATGCGCTCGTCATAAATACCGCGCTCTCTCTGGAATTCGTCCTCTTTCAACAGATGGAGAGAGAGAGAGAGAGAACGCTGCTGCAGGCACGCTAAATAGTCATCATAATTTTTTCCTCTTTTTATTTTTTTCTCAAGCTAGGGATAACCCGGTCGTGGACCTTCGCGGAAGCATTGATGAAACCCTCTCAATTCCCGTGTTTGATTGCGCAAAGAGAACTGCGCAGAATAGTCCTGTTTGAACACTTTTTAGCCGGGTGCGGAGGTGTCCTGGACAAGTCGACTTTTTGCTTAAAGTGTTTCACTTTTTTTTAAAAAAAATAAATTTTTTTAATTATTGTCCTAAGAATTCCAGGTGTTTCAAAGAGATAAGTGAAACGCCATAGCAGGGGAACCAGGTCACTTAATGGGCCCGCCAACCTGTGAAGTAAGCCCAGGTGAGGTCACCAACCCCCAAGCTCTTTCGAAACCCTCCAAGGCACTCTTGAAAAATAAAAATATATTAGTTAAAAGAGGTCGGGGTAGGCCTAGGAAGACAAGGATGGAGGTGATAGGAAAGGATATTAATGCTTTGAACCTCACCGAGGACATGGCATTGGATAGAAATGATTGGAGGAGAAGGATTCATGTGAAAGACCCAGAATGATTCTCTTTTTTGGTTTATATGGCCGACCCCAATTGTTTTGGGATGAAGGCGTAGTTGTTGTTGTTTTTTTTATATCACCCCCATCAATCGTGAACAGGTCGAGTGAAATGCCAAATCACGGTTCTGTGGTGTTTCTACACCATCACCACCCATTGTGGCCCCCACAGGTTGCACAGTAGACAATGGACGTAACATACGGCGAGAGTTTGGGAGAGAAATATCAAGAGGTGGATAGGCCTGTGATTTGGCGTATCACCTGATCCGATTCTATCGCTTAAAAGTAGGCGTCGTCCGTCATGGCCTCCTCCAGAGTTACACATTAATTTGTTCGAATGCGGATAGTGAATTCAGTTGGTAAACACGTTCAATATGGGCTTGTTAAGCTATCAAACAAAATGTTAAGCATTAATTGAGATTTATAAAGCAACTACACACACATATCAATTGCTTTGACCTCTTTTCAAGGAATCTAGTACAACAATACCTCATTTCATAACTGGATCCAAAGCTCTACTATGAATCTAAGTTATATCCAGAATAAAAACCACATCTAATCTTCAAAAGCTGAATTCCTTGGTTTGTCGAATACAGAAGGGGATCAAATATGGACCTGTTCGGACGCACATTAGCATAACGTGTTTGCCCACGTCCATGCATTATCTGCCTATGAATGTGCAAGTTCCACCAATGCAGAAATCGCAAAGAAACCAATCTCAGCTGCATAGAAGCTAACTACAAACTCCAAAACACTGATAATACATTTTCTAAGATGAACGTATTTTAATGTTTTGAAAGCAGCAGCATATTTCATACTTGAGCAATCAACAGACATTAACAAAAAATCCTTATGCAGCAGCTATAGTTTATCACAAAAATATTCTGCATCAACGAGTTGCCATTTTCCTCAGATGCTGAAATACACGCTGTTTTATCCATTGCCGGTCGTTTGGTAGGTAAGCTTGAATATTATGGTCATACCTGCGATCAAGCCATGTTCATGAAAAAGTATATGGGAAGGAAATGAGAGACCAGTTATGAATGAATCGCAGAGAACAAGGATACTTACACCAAAGCACTGAGGTCTGCAAGGCCGTCAATGAAATTGTACAAATCTGCAATGTCATATGTAAGATTGTGGATGACAGGGTTTAACTCCTTCAATTTCCTTTCATATAGTTCACAAATACCTGAGGTTTCAAATACTGAAGCTTTAAAACTTGTTCAGATGACCAAAATCAAAGAAGTAGAATAAAGTTATCACGAAAACAATATACAACAACAACAACAACTACGCCTTCATCCCAAAACAATTGGGGTTGGCGATATGAACCAAAAAAGAAAATCATTCTGGGTCTTCCACATGAATCCTTCTCCTCCAATCATTTCTATCCAATGCCATGTCCTCGGTGAGGTTCAAAGCATTCATATCCTTTCCTATCACCTCCATCCATGTCTTCCTAGGCCTACCCCGACCTCTTTTAACTAATATATTTTCCCATTTCCACGAAAACAATATAAATCACGCAAAAAGTTTTCTTTGCAGAACCATGAAGGAACTTAGATGATCAAATATTCAATTATGAGACTACAACACGCTGCTATCCATCAGCCGATTTATGAAAAGCAAAGTTAATGGCTTTTACGAGTTTGGGGACTCAAGGAATATGTTATTAATCAGTAAACCTTCTTAAGCATGTCATTTCAGTAAGGGCGCTTTGCCAGCTCTGAGCAACAAGCCAATATCCCTCCATGTTAGGAAGCACGATTGGCACTCATCAAGACTTTCATTGCTTGATGGAAAAAATTTTCAGAATATAGAATAAGCATATAACCACACATCTGCAGACACAAGCAACCTTGTGGCCATATGCTGCTCTGCAATTTTGCAAGTTTGCTCAAACCCCCAGTTCCCATCTTGAAGTTCGAAAGATTCCTGTTTCTGATATGCACCTAGAATACTATATTTTAAATGAAGAATCACTGAAAGATTATGCTTCCATCATTTATGGTGCGATTATTACATGCTGCCCCATGGGAAGCACATTTCGTGTGAAACAAGTACCCCAACAGGAAAGTCATTCCCCAAGGGTGTTGTGTGTGTTTGGGGGGAGGGGGGTGGAAGGGGTGAGACCATCATAAAACTACAAAAATTTTGAAACCTGTGTAACAAATATAAGTGATATTTTCAAAAGCCCATATACTCCCAAAATACACACACACAATTACACACTATATTTCAAAAGTATTGCATCTTTATCATGATATTAACACAATAAAAACAGATTTTATATTTTCTTTACAGTTTTGTTTATATGTTTACATTTTAAAATTTTGTGTATCTGATCCTGAAAGTTTTAACATATCATGTGATTTTCCTCACTGAACTTTGCCAAGAACGAGATTTGTGACATTGATTGAAAGGGCACTCCTGCTCCCAAACATCAACTTTGTGGCAGTAAATCAAGAATGGCAAGCATCTTCAAGTCCTCCTAAGTCCTACCAAAGTGCCATATCTTTGCAAATATACATCACTCAGGACTGTCAAGTAGAAAACATTCCAAAAAGATACACAATGACCATATAGAATACAAAGAAATACAAGAACATCCAAGAATCACATGCAAACAAAACTTCCAACATAATGCTTAGAAATGGGCTCCTATTGCAGTGTTCAATAATTTTTTCAACACTCTAAGTTAAGCTTTCCAAAAAGCATGACTTGTAACTCATCTCATAGGAGCATGTGGAAAAAGACTCTAAACATACCATCCATAGCTTGATTTATGGAAGCATAATCCATAAATGTCCGTGTTGCTCTGTTCTGAGATGTCTGCATTAGTACTATGGTATGTCGATTGGCCTGCAATGAAGCACCAAAGCAAGCAAGAAACACAAATTCTATTATCAACAGATTTAACATGAATCATCCCTAGCAAATGCCTTAAAGCCGTACATATGGATTCATGAAACTACTTCCTGGTGCATGTGATTGCAATTTAATCATTATTATTGTTTATAACGCATTATGGATCAAATACCAACACATTAGTTTGCTTTTGAATCATTCAATGACATTTACAGTGTCCAAAAATTAACTTTCAAAAGAAAACAAGACACAGGTACACTTTCTAGCTCATGTTTCCTATCCAGCATTTACAAGGTACGAGCAATAAACCATCCATCTCATTCATTACAATAAACAATAGCATCAATGTTTGAACAAGAAAGAAAGCCACTTGCATCACTCAAAAGGAAAGGCAATTAATTATTTGGTTTATACCATTCTTCACATATTTAATTCCATGTTGTACGACATCAGATTAGCATAAGAACATAGTCTTAAGATCCATCAGTCTAGCAAATTTTATGGCCTACATATAAGCCACTGTTTCTGCACCATGCAAACAGTTAACTTCAATATCTATAGGATGCCCTTCCCCCAGAACAGAAATAGAACATTAGATTCATTCAGGAATGGATTCACAGAGTCGCTGCCTTTTTATCATAAAATCTATGTCACAGGGATTCGGCCAGCAGGGTGCCGCACTCGCGTCGACGCGATGCGACACGACTAAGGTGTGGCACCCGGTGCGGTCAAGGCACCCAGGGTCATAAATGTCCAAATCTGGACTTTAAAAAAAATACTGTTAAAAATTAGTGCTACTGCTGTTAACTGTTAAAAAAAATTATATATATATATACCCTCCCGCACCGAAGTTCTTTTAAAGTGCCGCATCACCGCACCCGCACCCGCACCCACACCGGCACCTATGTGACATAGCATAAAACATTTACATGCCAGATTTTTCACTAGATTGAAAGTAGCCCTCCATGCCAAATCACAACCCATTTGTAACACATTTTTCCCACTCCAAGACTAATTTATCAAGAGCAAAGTGAGTCTTTAAAATGGTATATTCTTAACAGAAATGTCACTTGCCTCCTGCCATGCTAATCTAACTCAATGGCTAAAACATGCTTTAATGGATTATCTACTTTAGGTTATGATCCAAGACCTTTGACTTAGTCTACCTAACATATCCATGTCTATATGGTTTGGAATTCAAACAATCCTACCCCAGCAAAACCGTGCATTTGGCCACCTAGGGATTTGACACCCAGCAACCCATACCATAACCATGGTGACCATGGTTGTACCTTTCTCTCTGCAACCCATTACCCGATTCCCATGACCCTCAACTCCATGATCCCCATCGCGTTGCACACATATGCTTGCCAATAACTGTCATTTTCATTGGAGGCCTTAAGAAGCTTTCATTCATACGTGCAACCCCTTTGCCCTTGGTGATAATCCACCAACCAATAAAGCCTCTTGTACAAGCAACATCTCCGTAAGATCAAGTAGCAAGAGGTATCAAAATCACAATAAAAATCTGCCCTGTGACTTTCCATGGGATTGAATCCATTGACTAGTTATTTTCCTTCTTTGTTTCTTTCCTTTTCTTTTCATTTTTTTATTCTCCTTGAAAGTTCGCTTGATTTATGGATTCCAATCTATCCCAAAAGAATCACCACCTAGTGGTTGTGCAACGCAAACAATCGTGTACTACTGAACAATTGGTCCTTTATCATTACTAGTTCAAAGGAACTCACTGCATGTGTAGCTTTTAGAGCCACAGATCCATCCAAAAGGAGTTGCCTGACTTCTACCCATGTTGGACACGGGATAGCCATTAAGCCAGAGAACAACCAAATTCCAGCATAAAAGAGGCCTTCACTGTTTCCTTTAAGTGACCAAGTTCCAGATTCAGTCCTCTAGAGCTCACGTTACAGAACTAGCTAGTGTTTCAGTCACCTTGTTGGAGACACATAGGATTACCATTTATTTTCTCTCAATCCTTCCAATCAAAATATAACTGCCAAGGATCTTGGCCTAATTCACCTCTTCCTTTTTTTATCCTTTTGTCTGTGTGACAATAGTTGTGGTCCTGAGGTAAACTGAAGCACTGATTTCTTAATGGCACTGAAGCATATGCATTGATACACACACAGTTATATGTCCATAATACATATGTCCCCAAGTACCAAGGCCCTTCAGGATGTCTGCGGACCAAGGTGAAAGATCTGAAATAACATACAACTCTCACTTCCCCATCCTTTGCAACTTGCAACCATCTTTTAGATGTAAGGTAGGGATGCCAACTGATCAGGTTTGGTCAGAGACCTGATGGATCAACTACCTTTTTGTCCGTATTAAGCAAGCCCTTTCTAGATATGATATTCTAAATTGATGGATCTGTTTTCAGGTTTCCATAACACAACCAATGAGAATCCAAATAAATTTTAGATATAAACTTACATCTAAATAAAACTGATAGTTACTTGAATCCAGATCTATATATTCTTGAGTCCAAGTCGATATCTAATTATGATTAATCCGATCATATTGAATTTGGCAATACCTAACCCAAACTTGACCATTTACATCTCATGCCATGTACAACAAATGCTAGAAGCCTAGAATACTAAAGTGTGACCTCTAGCAATGGTCCTCATGATTGGGCACTACCAAATTTTTTTAAGGTGTGGGAGAAGGATGAGGAGATCTGGTCATACGAAACAAGGTGGTGTAAGAGGCGTAAGACATGGGGAAAAGATCTTTCCTAACAAGAACAATTAAAATGATTGAAAAGTATGAGAGGAAGAAACAAATACTCGAGTGAATTATAATGGATCAAATGAATAAGTATAGGTTTTCCAATATGACATTTTCTTGATCCTTATTCTTTGATCCTGCTTTACCTTTTTTTTCTCTTTCTTCTTCTTTACCCTTTATTTAATTTTACTTCCTTTTTGTATACATCAAGGATTCTGCATATCATTGTTGTTTCACCTTATCTCTCTTTTTCCTCTCTTTCAAGAAAAAGGAATTGCATGGTTTTATTCACACTTTTACCATAACGTTCCCTGTGATTGTACTACTATGTTTACAAAGTCACATCAAAGCCTAGAGTTTTTTTTTTCTTTTTTCAGAATTGAGGCTGGCAGCGCTCTCGATTCTCTACATGGTACTCACGAATTTCAACTCTACAAGCCCTTGTTTTTATACCAATGATAAAGAATGGCCCATTAGGCTCTTACAACAGTTTTTCTTGAGGTAATTAACCAGCTCAGGGTCCAAATCTAGCAAAACTCTGAATTCCCCAGATCCCACACATGTGGGACTGCTGAATTCTGCACACATTAAAAGGTTGTCATTCACAGTTCAGCAAAACCTGAAGATCAATGTTGAGCAGCGCTGGCGCTGATTGCAACTTGATACCAATCAATTAGACAATTCATATCACTTCTTGCATGCATTCAATCATGGAAACCAACCATTACATCTTCAAGCAAAGAATAAACCCAAGGTATCGAGTTACCCATGATGGAACTCGGTTAGTAGAACTCCTCATGGAGGGTAGCTAGGAAATGGCCCGATCATGTTTTAGGAAGCGAAAGGAGACCATGCAGCAATTTATCACGCCCCAAGAGAGTCAGGGGAGTCAAAACTAACAGGTGGGCAACCATGGGAAGGCCAGGGATAGAGAAAAGGAGCAAAGATATCACAGAAAAAACAGCACCAGAAGAACACGTCAAGTTAGAAATTCTTCATCATGAATAGAACCGCAGCAGTTACAGAGTTTAGCCACACAATCAGAAAACCATCCCCAACAAACAATCCTAACTACCAATTCTACCCCATTTGTCAAAAAGAATGAAAGCCCAATAGCATGATCAACGGAAAAACGATCAGAACCAAGAAAACCATAGGGAAAAAGAAAATCAGAGAACCAAAAGGGTACCAACATCTATCATCAGAAACGCATCAGATGAAGACGAGCTTACCATGTTGAACTGTAGCGGGCGTTAACGATTGACAAAAGAAAGTGAGGAATCACGATTCGGAGGAGTTGCAGAGGGTGATTAGCAGCATCCCATCTGAGGAATGAAAGCCGAGAAGGGTTAGGAACGCAAGACGAAGACTTGAGCTTGACTCATGTTTCTTCCCATGTGGGCTGGGCTCCTGCAAGAAGAAGACTTTTTTACTTCACGTTGGTAAAGGACTAAGGATTTGTCCTCAAGTGAAATCAAGAGACTTGTTTCGGTCGGGAGTAGAAAGCTATACATGGATACAGATACGAATAGACGCGACACGGACTCGAGAAACAAATACATAAATATGTTTTTCATGAAAAAGTAGGGCATACGTATATCTTGAAATATTTGACGTATTTAAAATATATTTATTAAGTGTACTTTTGTATGCATGCGTTTGACACAAAAAATTGACTCATAGAGGATGCCTAGATAGTTTTTCACTTTTTCTAAAAGTTGCTATTCTTTTTTTTTCTTCAGTCATGGGCTTCAACTATTTTAGCTAACTTAGAATTATGCTTAACAATTTAAATATAAGATGATTTGTATGCTATCTGATTTACACACTTCAGGTTATATTTTAAAAATCAATACCATTCCTATGCATAACCTTTCTTGCCACTTAATACACGAAAGAGTAACTTCATAAGCATGTGTAAACATATGAAAGTTTGGAGTCAATTGTTGCATTCATCAATTTATTGTAAATTAATGTCTACAACGTTGTGGAAATACGTTGAACTGGTAGGAGCAAGGTTGTATCTTATTGTAACCTGTATTGGTCGGGCTCAAAAAAAAACTAAAAAATAAATTAAAAATTAAAAAAATATCAAAAATTCTAAAAAATCATAACAAAAAATTATCGGATTATATGACAAAAATGATATGTTTTTTGAAATGCCTTAAAATTTTTTAAATTCGTTTGTTGTCTAAAATAGTAAATACTATTATTTTAATTACCTTTTTAGCCCTCACACCTATAATTTTCGATGCAAATTTTCTCTATATAAGATGTTTTGAGGTTCGAATTTAAAAGAAATTTTAGAGTTTTTTTATGCGAAGTTATTATATTTTTTATATGAAGTAACTCAGGTATTTGCATAGTTTATCGATTCAAGTTTGAAAGAAATTTTGCATATTTTTATGCACATTTCTGAAAATTTTTAAGCAAAGCAACTCTAGTATTTTTAAGGTTTTAAGGTCAATTAAAAAAAATCACAGCTTTTTTATGCGAAGTTATTATATTTTTTATGCGAAGTAACTCAGGTATTTGCGTAATTTGTCGGTTTGAGTTTAAAAAATTTATAGATTTTTTATGCAAATTTAGAAATTTTTCATGCGAAGTAACTCAGGTATTTGCGATGTTTGGAGGTTCAAGTTTAAAAGAAAGTTCATCAAATGGATCTGGATTAAGTATTTTCACAAGAATCTTCAATGCCCTTGGTGGATGTGCACAAGGAGATAAGGTCGATCGGTCGACCTCCCCTTTTCAATACCCTAACCAAAATTAGGGTTGAGCCTCTTGAGACTTTGCAATTTTATTTATGAAATGTTTTATACTTTGTAAAGTTTTTATGGAAACTCCATTAGCCTATAAAAGGAGGACTCACATTGTTAGTATAAGACAAAAAATAAAAATAATTAAAATGTTCATCATTCTCTCTTTAGTTGGACTGTATGCAAGTTTGTGAGGAGGATGAAGGAGAAGCTCCCGTATGTTGGAGTGAAGGGCAGTAATCAAATACTGAGAGTGATGCCCTTGTGACGTGTTGTTGTCACATTTGAACTTGCATCTACAAGTTTAACGAAAGTTAAGCTTGTGTTATTCTGTGATTCTTCTTGTAAGGCCTCAATTTTTGAAACAAAAAATTTAAGAATTTTTTTTCTTTCTTTAATGTAATAATACAACGATCTCATCAACGGACTCGTTCTAAACGTACCAAGTACTAGACGACCCGCCTGAGCGTAAGCGCGAACATGTCTTATCTTTATAGTATCAGGTCTAGTATGAAACCACCATCAACGAATCTTATTGAATCATTACATATAAGAAGTTTTTTAAAATTAGTATTTCATCATTATCCTTGCCTTAATCGAATTTAGCTCTAGAGAGTCAGCCTGCGCATGCACCGGCGTTTAATAGCTCTGTAGAACTAAGTTCGAAGTTAAAGCTTCCAAATGATAAAATTCTTAAATTATTACTTTTCAAAAAAACACAGCGAAAACTCGTTTTAAATACGATTCAAGCCTTGGTCGGGTTACAGACACCACACATGTATGAAACTAGAATAATTAAATCAAACCATGCATTTAATAAATAAAATACTAGCCTCAAACTTTATCGGAGTTAACAAGACTTAATTAAATAAGCAAATATCAAAATATTAAGTCTTCTTGAAACTGTAAAGAACTATGACACTCTTGGCGCCACTCCGAGCCTACGGTCATCATCCATCGGCCTACTCATTACCTGAAATATTAAAAATAAAGGCATAAGTCCACAACCTCAATAGGTAATCACCAAACACATGAACACAAATATTTGAATCACATAAATAGGCATTTACACATTTTCAGATATCATCTAAATCATGTAATATCATAATATCAGAATTAAGCATAATTTACAACTACATAACTAATCATGCTTGTATTCATATTTCAAAAATAAATATGCTACAATGCATCATGCCAATGAAATAATAATTTATTCACAAACTGAATATTACAATGATTCCATTCTGATTTCTTATGTATCACTTTTTCTCACGCCCGAAGGTACACTCTCGGGTTTCTAACTTCGATTCATCTAATCCAATGAGGGGTATATTATATCATGTATTTTATTAACCTCATTAAACTAAAAGAACCTGCAACTTCACCTCGAGGTCCTACTGGAGCGATTCGTAATCGAGAGAACTCTCATTGGTCCAGCGCATAATCGATTCCTACTCTACAAAGATTTTGGACCTACCACCTAGGACACATAGTAGTCTAGGGCCTCTACGATTAGAGACAGGGGACCAGGAGATGACACCACTCTCCAACACAAAACAACGGTCACCCGGTCATGTGTACCCTCACTTTCTCCAAAGTGGGCCTCAATCCAAAGGACATGTTCCGAATAGGTCATGGGTGTTATTTAATTATTAAGCTCATAAATTAAATTACATATGCTCACTGCACACACACTCGGGCTCATCAGCCCAATCTTTCCACTGAAGATTTCATAAGTATGTTTTTGACCCATCCAGATATCACAATTTACACTATGAGCCTGGCCTCCACGAGAAAATTATGTGCATGAATATCTTTTTTTGTCTCTGGTACATCACAGGCACCCATAGGTTTCACCGAACCCTGGCTCACACCGAACCACACATACATGCTCATATCACATATCATTGTCACCATATCATATGCTCACATGCATAAAAAAATGCTACAACTATAGATAATTTATGATCATGCTTAAACAAGCAACATGTGTAACAATTCACTTTACACTGATCATACCTTATAATATTCAATATTCATCAACATGCATGTTATACAAATGGTTATAAAACAAGACTAACATGGAATACATTCAGTTTGCATGTATATCAACTCAAATTTAAAGATAACATTCATAACCATGCTGCATAATGTAAAATACATTCAAGCAATCATATATGACCTCATGTGTAAATTTGGGTCTCTGTTAACCCGTTTTTTGAAAAACCCACCAAAATTTTCAGGTACCGAATTATATTTTTTTAATTTTACTGATAATGCCCTTATATTATACGAAAACAGTCCAAGAAACAGAACCTAAAAATTCATTGTACAAAAATCACAAAATTCTTGGACTAAACCCTATTTAGGAAAAATATAAACTAGATCCTGTCATCTGCATAAATTTATCCCAATTTAGGAAATTTCTTCAGACCTATAGAAAACGCTTTTTACAAAACCCTTTGTACAGGATCTTATTATACTTATTACCTTTCTTTCAGATTTTTTCTAATTTATTTTGATGAATTTTTATTAGGTATTTAAAATCAATAAAATCATGAGTCGGAATAGTCATGCAGACAGAGCAGAAAACTAGTATTCTGTTGTGAAGGACGTTTCTGCCTCAATACAACACCAAATGAAGCAATTCAAGAATCTAAATTGAAGCCCTGGATATGTAGAACACTCCAGTATTTTTATTTTAATTTATTGACTTCATTTTCAATGAATTATCAATTTTTTTTCTAAAATAAGTCGAGATAAAAAAATGAAGGCAAAAAACCAAGATCCAAAATTATACAACATCCATCAAGAAAGAACAAGATTCAAGGTAAAGATCCATACAATCACGACTTTTTGATGCTCTAATCATGTTCATATCATCATACAATAATTATTTGCTCAGATCAATGTTAATCTTGCTAAAATAAATAGCATACATCATCCAAGAATCATAAAAACCATCAAGAAATAACTCAAATATGGTTTATCTATGCAAGAATCATAATAAACCCTAATTAATCATGAAAACATAGATTATTTATATATTAATATGCAATTTAATCATGCTAAACATTAAATAATCCATCATACATACTTAGATAAACTTTCTTTACAAAAAACAACCAAGCCCTAAAAACATTTTTGCCAAAATCTTCATTAAAACGATTTTTCGCATACAAGAACATGGATTCAAGCATATAATGATTTTTTAGATCATATAAAACCTATATTTTATCAATATAAACTAAGATTAACATATTAATCATGCTAGAACAATAAGATCTAATAAAAACATTAAAGAACCTATCCTCAAATCATTTTTTTTACAAGCCCGTAAATCATCATGTTTCAAAAACTACTTTTTTTTCTATTCTTTAGTAACATAGATCCATAAGAATATGTAGGTAAATAGTAATAGTTACCAGATATTTTTGGAACATACTTTTTTTTTCGACATAGAAAGGTGGGGTTAATTAGACACTTGTAGGTTATACAACTATACCATTGGGATTAGAACTTGCAACGTCCCAACACAAGGTAACATGCACTAACCGCTCATGCCAGAAAGATAAGTGGAGACCCCGTTGGGACTCACACTTTTCGTTTAATGCTTCATGCATTATTTTGTTACTCTGGTGACTACATCTCTTCTCAATGAAACCAAAAAGGAGGAAAAAATTAACTCCACTTTTATGATAATGATGGCAAACAATGCTTGTTCTTTTTTGTGAGAAATATCTATAGTATGAAACATTAAGCAAATAAGCTCCAGTTTGACTTCAAGTTTATTGAATCTTAGGTTTGGATCTTGTTAGCAAGGACTTGGATTCAAATCTTGAAGTTCATGTACCATAACTTGATTTTCAAAAAAAATCTCATGCACATATTCTTGTTTTTAATTTTTTTGGATAAGAATGTCTACTTTCTTTATCTAATTTTATAAAATTAAAAGTTAATCTTGTATATGTTATCTGCCAAATTACTAATAACTAATTGTCGTTCTTCCACCAGTGCTATTGAATGCAAAACATTTTTAATTATGCATTCTTATGATCTGTTATTTCACGTATTGTTAACTCTGGGCACAACTATGCCTACAAGGGGTCTGATCATCTGGTAGGGGCGACTTGTGAACGTTGCCAAGTTGATGGGTAATCACAAGTTCAAAACCCACTGGTGGCATTCCTTATCTTAATGTCGAAGCTGGGTGTACTCCTTGGTGGGCGGGTGGACCTCAAGGGTTTTACTTTTACCAACAGGAGGTCAGCCAATGAGCAGTCCATGATGGAGGTGGTTTTCCTATGGTCACAACTGCGATATGCTTCTTTATTCATGCATCAAACTAATAAACACATCTTGAACATGTCGCCCATGATTGAGAGTACTTTTGTAATATGATAAATAATACAAATGCATGCAAAAATTGTTATATAGTCATTGGAAGTGCAAAGTCATTAAATCATAATCTTAGCCAAAAGCAGAGTTCCACAAAGTATCTATTGGCATTCAAACACTTATCAAGAGAAGTTGTTCCATACTGTTCTTAGTATTATTAGGTATCATATGATATTTGTGCTTCTAATACTGTTTCAAAGTGTCGATTTCGGTTTAAATTTCTAAAGTTTTGTCTTCACGTTCCAAACTAGAAACAGCCCCCTCCCCCACCCCAAATGCCATGAGACCCGACTGGTAAAATATTTACTTGCAAGCTACCAAATTTCATTCTTGATTTGTCCTCTTAGCTGGGAAAAGATTTCCTACAAAGGGCATAGTTAATCTTTTTTTTCTTTTAATTATTGTTTTTGGGTAAATGATTGGAGGAGAAGGATTCATGTGGAAGACCCAAAATGATTTTCTTTGTTGGTTCATATCGCCGACCCCAATTGTTTTGGGATGAAGGCGTAGTTGTAGTTGTAGTTGTAGTTGTTGTTGTTTGTTGTTTGTTGTATTGTTTTTGGGTAAATATGTCCTTGTAGATATGATCCACAAAAGTATATTTTATTAGGATCGATACTTAAGGTCACCGGATTTTGACAGGTGAGTTTTTGGCCATCAAAAAATCAACATTCATAGATACTTAAAAGTTTTTCGACTCATAAAAGTATAGTAGGATGGGCCTATGCCGTTTGACGGGTAGCCTAGGTTCAAATCCCATGGGTGTCACTCTCCTGCATCAGCTTGGCAACTCCTTGGGGTCGAGGGGTAAGCCCTCGGAGTTTTAGGCTAACAGGACAGTGACCTTAAGGCAGGATGAGCCAACACGGCTAGGTCACTGCATCTGGAAAATGGATGCACCAGTTGCATGCCTAGGGGTGCGACTGGCATGTCCAATCACACCTTTTATAAAATGAAAGAGCAGACTGCTTTGTCCCACCGATCAAATGCGCTGCAAGCCCCTGCACGGGGACTGGTTTGTCCCGTGCCATGAGTCAAATGCACTCTAAGGGGGTGTTTGTCACACGCCATGAAACGGAAGGTGCATGCAAAATGGATGCCACACCAAACACCCCCTCTCATAGGAAATAGATTCCCCAGGGGTGAAGTGACCCTGCTTTCATACAAAACATCGTTTTTCATATGAAAGTGACTTATTGTTCGACCACCTAAGAGAATGAGGTCATCTTTCGTATGGAAGAGGACCTGTTTCCCAAATGCCCCACTAAGGCTCTGTTTGGCAGGTGGAGTTGGGAGAATATGCATTTGAAAAAGTGAAAAAGCTATCAAATTGTGGAATTGACAGGTACCACCTCTAGGAGGTGGTGTCATTACCAAATCCAGCTTCAGGTGCAAGTGCAAAGGAGAGGCCCATCTCACTGCCTTTCTCATTGCCATAACTACTTTCTGAACGTTATTTTCCCAAACAACTACCACCATAAATAGTTTAACCAAATTCAAACCTAAATCCTCAACTCTTATCTCAACTACCAGCTCCCAAACAGGGCCAACTTGTTTTATAAAGCAACAGTAAATACTAAAAAAGAGAAAACTACATTTAGGGGCAGTTTTTTCCCCTAATTCCAAACATGTGCCTCACGTTTCTCAATTTCCTGATACGGGCTTCTGTTTTCCTGGAAACTGCCAAACAGATGCCTTTGTTTATAATTGTGTATGAACTCAGGTTAAATCATAAATCAAATTACAAAAACGACCTTCATAATCAAATGTTTAAAATATTTACCTTTTTGTTTTTTATGAGGATGAATGAGAATTTTTTAATTTTAAAGGAAAATATTGAAAAAAAAGAATTAACATTTCCAAGATGAGGGAAGTTTGACAGTTTTTTTATCTTCACTGTTATCATGTACAAATGACACAGTTTTGACGATCCCCCATCGTCAACTTACTTTGTTTCTTTACAATATCCTAATAAAGCTTTTCTCTTATTCTAAAAAAAAGACAGTTTTCAAAAAATCTGTGGCCCAATTCTCGAATTTCAGAAAAGTGTGACCCATTTTTTAAATTAGGAGCCAAGGGTTGGCCTAAATGAAATTTTCTCTAATGAAAACCAACAGAATCGTCACCCTCATCCTCCACCCATCATCATGAACTGCAAATATAGAACTGTTTTAACCAAAATCATTTTTTTTTAGTTTCTCTACTCTCGTCAATTTAGCGGCAGCATTTTGCCGCTAATTCCAAAAATGGACTTCATGTTTCCGAATTTTCTAATATGGTCCTCTATTTTATCAGAAACTGCCAAACAGAGGCATACCTTGTTTAAAATAACCAAATGTTTAAAATATTTTACCTTTTCGCTCGTTTATGAGGAATGAATAATTTTCAATTTTAAAGGAAAATATATGAAATAAAAAAGTTATCACATTCCAAGATGATGGATGTTGACATGAGGCCCCAGCTTGACAGTTTCCAGAAAACCTATGGCCTATTTTTGAAAATTCAAATAGTGTCACTCGTTTTTTCAATTAAGGGCAAAAGTTGGCCCTAAATGAATTTTTTTCTAATGAAAACCAATAGAAGGACCCTCATCCTTCTTCACCCATCATCAGGGGGTGTCAATGGCATAGTGACAAACGTTTTTATCGACAATTTCTAGTTTTTTAAAAACTAGCGAGAAATTGGAAAAATTCCATAAATCTTACATTTTTTTGGCAAAATCTCAGCAATAAACAAATAAATTTAAAAATATAAAATTATTTTTTATAAGAAAATATTATTAAAAATTATTTAAATATAAAAATACATGATTTTTTTGTGATAAATAGCCGTTTAAAACATAAACATTGCATTTAAATCATGGTATTTATGTTTTTTTCATAAATCTTGCAATATTTTAAAAATCTCATGAGAAATTGCCGTTTTAAACTTTCAGGCAATTTCTCACGATATTAACGCGAGATTTTTCATAAATCTCGCGATATTTGTCACACTGGTCAATGGGACCTAACCCCTACTATACCCTATAGGGTCAGGGTTTGGTGATAAATAAGAATGTCCTATTTTGTTATTTTGTTGGTTTCTTTTAAGTGGAGTTTTACTTATAAATTTATGTGATTTCATGATATATCCGAAAGTACGCTATTTACAAGAGAGGTTTCACAAATATCTTTATGCGAAAGAGTATAATATTTACTATCTTGGTGGTTTTAATTTTGTCGAGATTTTGCAAATAAATTTATGCGAGTTTGTGAGGTCTAAATTTGCATAAAAAACCTATGA
Source organism: Nuphar pumila (assembly GCF_984573655.1). Classification (NCBI taxonomy): domain Eukaryota; kingdom Viridiplantae; phylum Streptophyta; class Magnoliopsida; order Nymphaeales; family Nymphaeaceae; genus Nuphar; species Nuphar pumila. The sequence goes on from NC_143253.1 coordinate 135,533,607, forward strand.
TTTTAAATTTAAATGAGTGTTGGAAATATTCAATGGGCGGTGCAATTTTATTACAAAAATGTCTAAATTCTTAGTTGCAAAAGGTTAAAAAATCCTAAGGATGTCGGATATTTACAATTTTGGATATCAAGCGAATATAAAAAATTATAAGGTTTTTAGAAAATCATGATAAATTATCTGTACAAGATTATCATTTTCTGAAAAGAAAACCTTTATTCTGGGATTTTCTTATTGATTGCAGTGGTGCCCCCACTGCTAGGCTACTGTTTTCCTTGATTGGTAGTTTTAGACACGAGGGAATGAACTATTTCCCCCACAGTTTGCCGTGTTTGTGTGGAAATTTGGTCCATTGATTGGGTGAAGATTTGAAACCTTGAAAACTCTCTTCAGATCTTGTTTGACAATGTGCACATGAAACTGGTGGGGGTATTCATCATGGTTTCTAAGGGCGTTGGTACAGGCGTTAAAAGACAGGTTTGAGGCCTAAGACTCATTATAATATAAAAAAAAGTTTAAGCTTGAATGAGAGGCGTTGGCCTCTTAACTAGTTACACATTGAATAATGTAGTCACTGTGCTTTATTCACCAAAATCTAGGTAACCCATAGATTACATGTCAAATGACAATTAAGTTCACAATTTTAAAAAAATGTCATGTATTTATATTATTAAATAAGTACCTAATAAAAGTAAAAAAAAAAGATATATGTTGGGCATCTTTTAAATTTAGATTTGCCTTAAAACTTGAAAGCCATTGAAAGGTTATAAAATAAGAGGGAAGAATTGATATTGAGCAGAGAATTAAAGGAAACAAATCAAAGATGATAGTTTTCATTTAAAAAATCAATTAGCACTATTTATATTTCTTTCCAAACTTTAATTCCCTAAAAAAAAATTCTACATATTTATTTCAGAGATCCACAGGCATTCCAATTTAGCCAACAGGGATCCAGTGACCTGCACTTGTGTACACAGGAATGCCAATAGTTTGGATTTGGATCTATATCCAATTGATTACATCTGGTAGAGTAATCTAATTGTTAAATAGGATTCATTGCATTTATATCGGAAATTGGATGCAAATCAGAAACTTAAGTGGCAGATTTATCTATTTCTCATTTAGTCTAGTTTGATAATGCTTGCATCCAAGACGAATTTGGATCCTGTTAGCTGTTTTGAATCTAGTTTGGTTAGTTTGATGGCTAACACCCAACAGGATCCAGATTCAATATTAGCCTTTTTCATATGAACTTAGATCTGTTTAAGTTGAATTCAATGATGTTTGCAATTGAGGTGTGTACTTGTTGAACCATACATTCATACGACTGCAAATGGATCAATATCAGTTCTTTTTTCAACTTTATGCCTTGAATGAGTCTTACTCATTGCGCCTCACGCCTTTAAAAACCTTGCTATTCAGTGTTTGGGTAATAAATTTTCTCTTCAAATCCGAGAACCTATTGGAAATTATCATCTTGCTGCCTTATACAGAAGTGTTTTTACAAATTAGTTCCTGTTTTTTTTAATGGCCCTTTTATGAGGACATAAATGTTATTTTGTCTGTCCTTAAGGGTTATGGCCACAAACCAAACAGTTGTTAACCTGAATAGGGATGGCAGTGGACCGGAGCGGGGGCAGAGGACAAGGTCTCCACCCTCGCCCCCATCTCAAAATTCTGCCCTTCATTCCTGCACGAGTTTTGATTTTAACCTCCATCCCCACTTCCACTCCCGCAAGAGTTTTGATTTTAACCTCCATCCCCACCTCCATCTTTGTTTCATGTTCTCCAGCCCCGGTCCAAACAAGGCGACGCGGGGCAGGGCTCTGTTTTTCCTCGTCCAATGTCATCCCTAAAGAGTATTTTAGCATTTTACTAATGAGAATCGGGGGCAGGGCGGGGCGGAGGAAAGCGTAAGTTCATCCCTGCCTTCATCCCCACACGGGTTTGGATTTTAACCTTCATCTCCGCCTCCATTCCCGTTTCATGTCCTCCATCCCCGGTCCAAATGAGATGAGGCGGGGTCGGGCCTGTTTTCCCCTGGCCCACTGCCATCCCTAAATCTGAGGATTGTTTTTGCAAGAATTAACAAAAATTCAGGGATGTTTTTGCCAAAATATATAAGGAAGGTACCTTTTTGCAAAAGCCCCAAATATTTATTCTATCTACGTTAATGAAATATAATAAAAACCAGCCTGCCTATAAAAAAAAAGAAAAATATTAAATATTAAATATTAAACAAAAATAAAATAGATCAGATCATCAAAATAACTTCCCCAGGCAAGATAACAAAGTAATGAACAAGGATTCTTCTAATTCCCAAAAAAATAAATAAATTCCCAAGCAGTATCAAGGATTTCTGTGGGGACCACAGCTTGAAAATATTTATTCTATCTACGTTAATGAAATATAAAACAATATTTTCAACGGGGGCTCCGCTTATCTGGCAGGAGCAGTTAGTGCACGTCAACTTGTGTTGGGACGTTGCAAGTTCGAGCCCAAATGGTATGGTTCTATAACTGGCAGGGGTCTTCCTAACCCCAGCTTTCTCCTTGCCTTACCAAAAAGACAAATTATTAACTAAAAAACGAAAAATAAAATAATATAACAAATCTAAATCGCAAGAAACTGCTGGAGCTGTTTCTCTTTTCCAAACCTTCTCCGGCTGAGGAGAGAGGTCTTCTGCTGTGGGTGACGAGGGGTTGCTTGTTGCAGAAGCTTCTCTCTCTCTCTCTCTCTCTCTCTCTCTCTCTTTTGTTCAATTCAACCTCCAGCCAATAAATAAACCGACCAAATGGTGAATAGTAAATGATTAAAATAATAAAAAGGAAGGGGAGAAGAAGAAAAATAGTTGCTGAAGGGGTTGAAATTCTGGTTCGGTGGGCAGCGAGCAATTGATCGTCCCATCTTCGTGGTTATGCGAATGAGCGTTGGTTGATTCGGGTATGTTGTTTTCTTTCGGAATCCGATTCATGGGTATTCTTTTGTTGGTGATAAAGTATCTTTTTTCTTTCTTTATTTTGTTGCGGGTTTTTTGTTATTTTGGTTTTTCTTTGATGATGGGTGTGGGTTTCCTTCTGTGTTACCATAAGAGGTTGATAGGAATTTTGAGGCAACGAGTAAATTGTGGTGTTTATGATGATGGGTTTCTCTTATATGACCGAAATTCGTTAGATGACAAGGTTGCTCTTTGAATTGGGCAATCTGTTCCTGCAGAAATTCTGTTAAATATCTTTGTTTTCTCATATCAGACACGTAATGAGCAATTAGTGATTGATGGGTATTCGGTTTGATGGAAATACTGTTTGCTCTTTTCCTCGTTTCTTATGTTGAGGAATGGGTTTGAGTATAATTTATTTGGGAATTGTGTATTTAGGATGATTTCTGATTGAAGGTTCTTGTTCAGGGGCTTTCCGTGTGGTAGTGACGATGAGTTCTGTGGGGAGCGAGTATGTGGGTGGTGGTGGTGGGAAATTGGTGGTTCATGTTGCAGAAAATGGGCGCAGTTTCGAAGTCGATTGCGACGAAGGAATGTCTGTTGCAGCGGTGCAGACTTGCTTGGAGTTGCTCTCTGGAATTCCACTTAACGTGCAACTTCTTCTGTGCGGGGACGTGAAGCTCGAGCCTAATCGGCCTCTCTCGTATTACAAGCTCCCTTGCGAAGGGCGCGAGTTGTTTCTATATAACCGAGCTAAATTAGTCCCTGACTGTCCCCTACCTGTCCCTGAGCTGATTGAGATACCTGAGATTCTGGAACCTCCATTGCCTTCACCTTCGCGGAACCCCCATCCTTTGGATGGTGCACCCGACCCTGCTCTAAAGGCTTTGCCTTCCTATGAAAGACAGTTCCGTTACCATTTTCAGAGGGGGCACGCTATCTATGGATCGACTCAAGATAAATTTGAGATTTGCAGGCGGCTTTTGAGAGAGCAAAAGGTGCAGGAGAAGGCATTGGAGACTGCTAGAGGGAATATGGATCACTATTATCAGATGATTAATCAAATGTACATGGATTTCATGAAGTGTTTCTCCCAACAGCATCGGTATCACTTGGATCTTTTGACGAACTTGGATAAGGACATCGAGAAGCTGAGGTCATGTAAACTGCATCCAGCTCTTCAGACTGATTCACGCAAGTCCCTGCTGGATTTCATCAAAGAGGAAGGCCTGCGTAAGTCTGCTGAGAATTGCACAGGCTCCCACAAGCAGTTTGAATCAAAGGTTTCTCAGCTCAAGGCAATGTATTCTGAACTAAAATGCAGAGTTGAAGATCTGTTCATAAATAAATCATCTGTTTGCATACGGGAGGTGGAGCACATGATTAAAGACCATCAGCATTATCTTGATGAGCAGACTAGTATGATGCAATCTCTGAGGTTTGTTTTCTTTCAACCAGATTTCTTTCTGCGAATGCAGTATATCCAGATCGTATTTAATTTTTATTCAGTGACTAAGTTCATCATGCTAGGAGTTGCTTACTATTATTTTATTACTGTTGACACACATCCGTTTGAAATCATAGTTCACTTCCCTGTAGACTAGAAGTTGTGATTACTCTTTTTGGTCCTGTTAAAAAAAATTACAATGTTCTCTTGAAGAATTGTGAAGTAATCTTGGGATGACACCAAAACTTCTAGTGATGGATTAAACATATCACTTCAGTTTGAATGATTTTTTTAGTCTAACTGAAGTGAACCAGTTGCATAGTATATCTGCTCATAGTATATATATATATATATATGTTAACTGGAAATATGTGAACCAGGATTTGAACTAGGCATTTTCGACACTTTTTTCGCAAATACAACCTGCAGATGTATTCGGCATGGTCCATTTGCTAGGAATCGACTGTTGGATCATGTATTTTTGATGAATAATGTGAGTTTTGGATGCTTGAATATTTACAAAAATTTTGAGCTGTTGATTTTCAAGCCTTAAAAGATCCTTCGTATGCATGAGTCGGTCTCTATAAAACTAATCCTTTAGATCACATCCGTATGGTGAAATTTAAGAAATAAATAAATAAACCAATGAAAATCTCGGTTCATACTCCAGTTCACATATTTCCAGTTAACATATTCTAGTGGCCCTATATATATATATATAAGAGAGAGAGAGAGAGAGAGAGAGAGAGAGAGAGAGAGAGAGAGAGAGAGAGAGAGAGAGAGAGAGAGAGAGAGAGAGAGAGCTAATCCTATGGTTGCTAGTATATGACTTTATGGTGTTGGAAATGCTGGAAACTGGTGGGATTAATTCTGGTTGGCTGGGACATCACCCTTCTATCTGTTTTCCAGCTTTGTAATGGATGGAAACCTGATAGATGCCCTTCACAATAATAAGAGAGCAGGAAGGGCTGTGTCGTGAGATATGGTTTGGTCAATTTTCAGCACCCTTCCCAATTTCTGAAACTATTATGGTGCAAGCAATAGCACAGAAAATTACAGTGTTTGGTCAATTTTCAAAGCAATTTGTATTTGTTTCATTTTCTTTACACAGCACATCTCAGCTTTAGTCATAGGCATGAGGAGGCTCTAAAACTAACTTGTTTACTGCAGCAAGGATGTCAATACGGTAAAGAAACTTGTGGATGACTGTGTGAGGTGCCAGTTATCTTCATCAATTCGTCCTCATGATGCAGTTTCAGCCCTTGGTCCGATGTATGATGTCCATCACAAGAGTCACATCCCCAAGATGCAGGCATGTGATCGCGCTATTGGCAAGCTGCTTGAATTTTGTAGGATTAAAAAAAATGACATGAACTTATTTGTACATGCTAGTATGCAAAAAATAGCATCAGTTCAATCATCCATCAGGGACATCCGTTTACAACTTCCAGCTTTCAAGGAAGCAATGGGCCGCCAGGATGAACTCTTTGGTGATTTCAAAATGGTACGTAGGATTGGACCTGCCTACAGGGCATGCCTTGCTGAGATAGTCAGGAGGAAGACTTGGATGAAACTCTATTTGGGACTGGCTGGACAGTTAGCGGAAAGACTGGCAAGGAAAAGGGATGTTGAAGTTAAAGGAAGGGAGGAGTTTTTAAAAGCACATAGTCCATACATCCCTCGTGATATACTGGCATTGATGGGGCTCTTTGACTCTCCTAGTCAATGTGATGTTAACATAATTCCCTTTGATGCAAACTTGCTTGAGATTGATATAGCAGATATAGATCGTTATGCACCTGAATATGTGTGTGTGTTATCATTAAAAATGGAGAAGAATGCTGTGGCAAGGGGTTCATTTTCCACTTCGCATTCCAGTTGTCACTCAGGGCAGGTTGATGAAAGGTCTGAAGGCTCATTTCAGAAAAATGAAACAGATGAGCTCCTGGAGGACTGTGACTCTGTTGAGATTGCAGGAACAAGCAAGATAGAAGTTGAAAATGCTTGGCTCAAAGCAGAACTAGCTTCAGCAATAGCTTTAGTTTGCTCTATTGGCCCTGACATTGATTATGCATCCCTGGATGATAGTAAGATAGGTACCGTGCTGAAGACGACTGCAGAAGCTTTGCATCTGAAGGATGAATATTGCAAACATCTCCAGGAAATGGTAAGGGTGAAACAGATGCAGTGCATCTCTTATGAAAAACGTATTCAGGAACTTGAACAGAGGTTATCTGAACAGTATCTCCAGGTGCATCCAGTACCTGATGGGAAAAATATATCTGAAAATTCACTTTCGTCATTGAAGAATGACAACTATGTTTCTGATCTATCAGCGGATGCAGCAGGACCAGGCCCCGATATTTCTCCTGACCCTATGGATGAGGTCTCTTGTATCTCAGCTTCATTAGACACCAAGGAAGAGCATTTCCCTGGACAAAGCTCTAAGCTTCAAGAAGGTATGGACGAGAATATGACGGATCTTCCAGCCATGCCACAATCACATGCAGATTCTGTGCCTTGTTCATTGGATTCATCAATGCTAGATACACGTCGAATTGAACCTCTAACTGGTGATGGATTAGACAATGCAACAAAGCAGTTGGGGGAGGAAACAGCAGGTACCACAATTGCAAGCATAGAAGATCCCCTTGACACCATTTCCCAGGGATTCAATGCTACTGATCATTCTGATGGAGCTTCCAAAGCGGAGGACATACTCATTTCAGAGCTGCAAAATACTCTAGCGGAGAAATCAAATGAATGCAGTGAGACTGAATCAAAACTTAGTTCTGCTTTGGAAGAAGTTGCATCACTCAGAAGAGAACTTGAAATTAGTTTAAAGCTCCTGGATGATTCTCAGGTGTCTTGTTCGAAAAAACTTTTATATACATGCAATAACTGGATATTGATATTTTATTCTTCTTTTTTCTACTTTGCATTTGAATACTTCATATCTTTCTAGGTGTTCCAGACTGTCAATCTATTTAGTTTTTTCCAATTGTGAGTGGATTTAATGTTCAAACGAAACATCACACATTTTGTTTTAGTTTTGGAAGTGCTAAACCACTGGCAGTGTGCTATTACTGTTTGCAGTTGTTGTAGACATGTCAGGTCTGCTTACATTGTTATATTTATCATGCTCGTCAACCATAACTCTTTATTTCATGAGATGATCTACATCCATGTCTTCAGTATCCTTAAAAGTGTTTGTGTTCTACCTTCTTTTCTTAAGAGTTTTTCTGCCTGCTTCTACTTCATGCCACACACAAGAATACATAGAAATAACATGGGGAATCATATAGGTTCAGTTAGGGGGATTGATATGGCAAACAAGGACGGCAAATGGAAAACCTGGTTCTTGACGGCCACTGTATTTTGTTGCCTCAGACATTGTTGTATTGGTCTGCCATGTTTCTTGCACCAAAATATCGGGATGTATGCATATCATGTTGACATACATCTTCTGATGCATGATTGTACATGTCGTTTTGCTCTTGTTCTTGATGCCACGTACATTGATATGATAATGTTTCTTTGGTACATACAGATGAATTGTGCACATTTGGAAAATTGCTTGCATGAGGCAAGGGAAGAAGCGCATACTAATATGTGTGCAGCTGAGAGACGGGTTTCTGAATATAATGCATTGCGTGCTTCTGCTGTCAAAATACGTGGTCTATTTGAGAGGCTTCGTAGCTGTGTCAGTGCTTCAGCTGGAGTAGCTGGTTTTGCTGAATCATTGCGGTCCCTGGCTCTTTCTTTGGGAAGGTAATTCTATTAGTTTTGGTTCTATCAGCTGGGAAGATACTTTGTGGATCATATATTAGCTGGTTTTCTCTCTTTTTTTAAAGCTATTAATTTCTGTTCTCTTTTCCACCTATTATTTTAATACTGCATGCAGGTCGAATATCTAAGCATCTTTGCCTATCTTAAACCTCCTCCAGTTTGAGAAACTGAGTTCCATCTTGCATCATCACAAGAGGAGCTTTTGCATTTTTATGCAATGGTGTTTATGGTGCAATTTGTGCAATTATATTCTCTTAATGATTCTTCTTTCTTTCTTTTTTCTTTTTTCTGCTTTATTTCAGCTCTGTCAACGATAGCGAGGATGATGTTGGTGCAGACATTCGTGCCTGTATTCGAGTTCTTGCTGACAAAGTGGGATACCTGTCTCGGCTCCGCTCTGAGCTCCAAGATCGGTGTTCAAGAGCTGAAGCTGCAGAAGGACATCTCTCGAAGGAATTGGAAGGGAAGAATGAATTGGTTAAAAGTTTATATGTGAAACTCAAGCTTGAGAAACAGGTTAGTTTTTGTCCTGGTTGCTGAGATGGTAATTTTGCTAACCGTTTCCATAAATTAAAAATTAGGCTTGTTGGCAAATTTCATTTGTAACAGGCAAACAAGGATAAGATTTCTTTTGGCTGCTTGGAAGTCCACGAGATTGCCGCTTTTGTTCTCAATTCAGGAGGGCTCTATGAAGCAATTAATAGAAATTGCTCTAATTATTTCCTCTCATCAGAGTCAGTTGCCCTGTTTGTGGAAAACCTGCCAACTAAACCCATTTATGTAATTGGGCAGATCGTGCACATTGAACACAAGGTAGTAAGTGCATCAATTTCTTTTGGATCTGAAGAAACAAAATCAGATCGGTTGGATGATATTGGTAATCGAAACATTTCTACGGTAGACAAGTTGCCATGTATTGGTGTAGGACAGACGAACTCCACTAATCCCTACAACCTTCCAATTGGCAGTGAGTATTTTGTTGTTACAGTGGCCATGTTACCTGATGCTATTCAAACTTCTTCCTAGACATGCTGATATCCTACCAATTAAGCCATTAGAGTTGTATATAGACGCTGGTGCAGACTTTCTCTTTGTACAGTTACAGATCTCAGTCTTGTCTTGTTGCTTCTCACTTCCCTTTTGTACAGCCATCCCATGTAAATTATCTGTGAATGGTTTTCTATACACTATTTTCAGTCCTCCAGAATGTTTCTCATAGTTTTGTTTGTGCTTGTGCTTAAAGTCCATTGCCATGCAAATTGCAATGTGCGATGGCTATGGACTTTTTTTCTATATTTACACCGAGAAACCGCCCCCAGGATCAGAGACCTAGCCGTGTCACTGTCCTGGCAGGGTTGCAGCGATTTTTCAAGCCACTTTCCCTAAGGAAGGCAGCAGCCCCCTTGTTTGCTGAGCAGATCCACTACTTGGGGCCGAGTACTTCACAAGGAATTCAGTCCCAGTGGCGAGGTGCCAGAGTCCCTGAATGGGATTGATGGTCAGTTAAAAGAAGCGACACACACTGTCTTAAGGCCTCAGGACGCATGGAATCCGCACCATCCGGGTGGACCCCAGGATGCATGTATAGAGAATCTGGCGGGCTGAATTCCAAATTCTTTGTATAGAAGTCTGCCCGGGTGCTACATCAGGCCTCTTGTTTGTGTCTGCCAGTGGGGCCTGTAGAAAAAGCATGGTTTTTCTGCCTTTCTGCCCAAACCCAACCTTTTCCACATCCTAAAAGCAGGCTTTTATGTTATGTTGTTTGTTTTGTTGTTGTTGCTGTCATCTTTAGTACCATTCTACTATTATTGTTACTAGAAATGTGCTGGTGCGGTGCACCAAAAGAGAGAGAGAGAGAGAGAGAGAGAGAGAGAGAGAGAGAGAGTATCACAAACCCCCCTCCCAACCCAAACTAATTGTGACCAGGTTATATGCCCCTTGCAGGATCTGTACCCTGAACCAAATGTGACCAGGTTATACGACCCTTGCGTAATCTATACCTAGCCATCAAAACCTCACATTCTAACCCTTCTCCAGAAAGACACCCTTCTAGATGGTCCGACACCACCCCAACCAAACCCTAGTATGACCCCACCCAACCCACCTTGCGCTGGGGCTTCATAGCTTGAGTTCAGTTCAAATCAAACATGAAGACCCAATCTCGAGTTTTGATAAGCTCAATGAATATTTTCTTAAAAGAAAAAACTTAATATATTGGTGGAGATGAATCTTACAAAGTCCTAACCAGATGTAACCTTGGATTGGTTGTGGAAAATTTGATGAACTTAAAAAATGAAATGCTTCACTGCAATGTATTCACCAACTCTGTTGTCTTTGGTTAGCTTTAAGGTGTTCACCCAGCTTGTTGGAATACCGTGACTCCAAGAACCCACCCGATGTGGTTTAGGTTCAACCTGATTACGAACAAAAATATTTTGAATTTTAACTCTATCTAATTCAGTTTTAAGGAAGCATATCAGAATGACATACAAGACAAAAAGTTAGCAAAAGCAAACAGCCTATCCCACCTCCAGCCAAACAACCTTTGAAATTGTCTTCAAAGCAAAATCTAAACAAATCATCACAAAGAGAATGTGCCAAAGTCTTTGAGAGAAATGTGGGGCTATAATAGTTATTGTATGGTTATTATGCTAGTTCTTGCAAATGCTCTACATTTGATTCAGGTAAAAGACTAGCCACACTCACAGTTTGATTCATGCCCCCCCCTGTCAGTGCTCCTGTGGCCGTTTTGGTGAATTCGATCACAACTAATCCCTTAAGCTATTATGGCATCTTGTCTCTCCTTAACCTGCAAACGATTTGGATTTGAACACAATGACACCCTTTCCCTTAGGCAGTTACTTGAATTCAGATGGCCCACTTGCCACGGTGGGGGTTGCCTGCGTGGCACGGGCAGGCTTGACTCAGTTTGTTGGCAGGGATGTTGCCGGATCATATTCGGGTTAAATATTCAAACAAATCCATTTAATCGGATTTGGTACGTAGAACAGGGTAGCATCCGATTGTTAGTCAGATTCAGATTTGGTATGCAGTTTTACATCCAAATCCGACAGATAATTCAAACTGATTACATATAAATTAGACATGGCTAATCGGATCTGGGTTCAGTATTGCCAAAGAAAAAGAAGAATAAGTAATTTTGCTGTACATGAGGGAGGTGAAGTATAACCAACCAAGTCTGCATGAACTTAAAACTTGAGAGCCCTTTGAGGGGCGAACCCAGATGGTAGCCTGGATTTTGAGGACTAAATAACGAGTAGGGACTAGGGAGCCATGATAAATTTCCTGAAGGTATCTTCATACAAAAATATATAAGTGAGTACCGGAAGGCAGTGTGGACTTCACAATGAACTTCGTAAGTGGAAGCATATGTCACATGGATACTCCATCTTAGCCCCGTATCGTGTCCTCACTGACCATATTAAAAACTTTATAAAAATGCTCGTATATTGCACTTTTTCATCAACTTTCCAACGAGACCTATCATCTTTTTTCCTCTTTAAGTGTAAGACCTGCCACCTGTTTGCTTTTCATCTTTATGTTATGAAGTTCTAGTCTTTACATTTTGGAGAGACTACAATACCACACACACACACACACACACACACACATATATATATATATATATATATATATATATATATATATATATATATATATATATATATAGAGAGAGAGAGAGAGAGAGAGAGAGAGAGAGAGAGAGAGAGAGAGAGAGAGAGTGGTACGTAGTAAGGTGTGAGAAAGGTTTGCGTCATGGTGGTCTCTAGTAAGGGGTCTCACTTGTTTGTTTGTTTCACTCTTGCTGGGCTGCTTTGTTGTTCTCATTATGTTGGTGTGCAAGGTAGGGAAGGTGCTTTCAAGAGTTTTGAGGGTCGTGAGTTGGGGACAGGACTGAGACATGTTGAAGCGAGTGGACGTTTTATGGGCTGGCCTAGCTTTGGTGGTGGTGGACAAGGGCTATGTCATGGAGAAGGCTATGGTTTGGCGGCTCAAGAGAAGCTGAGGCCCTAGGCATATTTCATTGGAGGCCCACTTTTCTCCATTTTTTTTTCATTGGAGGCCCTCACTATGTGAAATACAAGCGTACCCAGGGTGGCGGCGGTCATGGTGGAGGTTCAGGTGGTGGTGGTGTAGGAGAAGGTGGTGGCTATGGTTATGGTATGTTGGATCATATTTCGGATCACACAGTTTCACAGTCGTCATCATGATATAAAACATGATATAAATCAAGAAACACAACAAAGTATACAGCATGATCAACAGATGACCGAAACAATAACAGGGAGCAAGCATGGCAGTTTCCGCATCAGACCAAAATCCAGACGACAGCATAAGAGCAAACAGATGCAAAGAACATAAAGAAAACAACAGACACATGTTTAGATTATGTAATAGGCTAAGGCGTACGAAAGTACTCCCCTTAGAGAAGATTCGCCCCCACATACAGTGCAAATCAGGGTCCGGCGTCCTTCCCCCAGGATACAGTAGCAACGACGAACCGAACGGTGCACTCCGGCGGGTCGTCCTTCGAAAACAACCTCCATGAACCAAATGTTGCAGAACACCCTTTCGGGAAACTCAGGAAAGAGATAGAGAGAGAGAGAGCAACAGAGGAGATGGGAAATCGCAGAACTCTTCTTCAGAACCCAGAGAGTCTGTCTCAGCATATGCGTAACCCCAGCCCTCACCACCCTTTTATAACCCACGAACGGTTATGAAACGTGGAAGGACCCGTTACGGATTTTGAGGAGACGTGATCCGTTAATGGTCTTCGAAAGATCGAGACCCGTTACGGAATCCGAAGAGCCATAATGGGCACGGAATCCGAGGAGTCGTGACCCGTTATCCATTCCCATAACCCGTTACCGAATCCAAATAACCAGAGAAACTTTAGGTAAAAAGGTACTTTGTCTTGATTGGATATGGCCCTAAAGGGCCAATTACCCGAACCCGAGCTCGGCTCGGCTCGGCTCGGCACGACACGACACGGCACGGCACGGCGGGCGCACGCGTGTGTGTGTGGTGGTCATCCCACTCTCTTGTTCTCAAGAACAAGTGTATGAGTTCTCAAGTGGCTTATAAAGCCCACAGAAAACTCAAGCACAAGCAATGTGAGACTATTCCGCCTCAACAAGACCACATTCTTCAAAACAACCCAGTTTCTCCTTTGAATTCTCTCTCCCTTCCTTCTTACACCTAACATTCTCCCATAAATTCAAAGAATGAAACGGGAGGAAACCAAGATGCAAGATGAGACAATCTGCAACAGGACATATCATGCTTTCAGCAATGGTACCTTCCGGTTTGAACCACTACCTTAGTTGACTAACTTTACCCCCACAGGAACGAAGTGAACTGAAGTCTTGAACTTGAACCTTTGGTGTAGGAGTGTCCATCAGCAACAACATGATAAAGGTTCTGGTTGTAATCTTTAGGGGCGGCGCGTTAACGGCTATGCGCCCGAATCCTGTTTCATGAGTGACTTCAGGAATAACCCAATTCCTTAAACTGCGGCCACACAGTCACACTCACATAGGTGGGCTTCTCCAAAGATGCACTGCTAACATCTAGCCTTGAAGGCTTTGAACCCATTCAGAGTTTTAACTCTTCCTTAACTTGCAACTACAGCACCTTTCCAGAGTAAACAGGGGAACAGACACAGATACATAGTATCATATAAATAAGGTGCTATCCAGTTCACCCTACAACTTGTTATTACCACATTGAACCTACTTTGTGGGATCTCCACTCAGATAGGTTGGGTTGCTACTGTAGATGAACTACTGATGGGTTTCAGTCCCATCCCCTCTCTGGATTTTAGGACTAAAGACTTATCTAGTCCTTTCGTTAATGGGTCAGCTGTGTTTTCTTTGGATCCAACATAGTCCACAGCAACCACTAACTGAGACACCAGTTCCCTTACAGATTTTATTCTGACTTGGATGTGTCTCCTCTGCTTTTGGTTATATTTTGTGCTTTTAATCTTTGCAATAGTGGCCATATTGTCACAATGCACAGATATCGCAGGAATTGGCTTGCACATTAAAGGAAGTTCCTCAAGAAGTCCCTTTAACCATTCAGCTTCCAATCCTGTGACATCTAAAGCACAGAGTTCAGCCTCAAAAGTAGACCGAGACAAGATGGTCTGCTTTACTGATCTCCAGGCGATTGCACTGCCACCCAAGGTAAATACATACCCTGTCACGCCATAACTGCCAGAGTTCATGGCTATCCAGCTTGCATCACTATATCCCTCAAGAACTGCAGGGAATCTCTTGTAATGCAAACTCAAGGATATAGTTCCTTTCAGGTATCTAAGTACCCTGTCCAATGCCTTCCAATGAGTGCGATTTGGACAACTTGTGTATCTACTTAATTTTGTCACGGAGAACGAAATATCCGGTCTCGTGCAATTTGCAAGATACATCAAACTTCCAATAATCTGGGAATACCTCAATTGAGACACATAAACACCAATTGTATTCTTATGAAGAGAGATAGAAGGGTCATATGGAGTTGCTACAGATCTCCCTTGGTTATAGCCAAATTTCACAAGTACTTTCTCAAAAAAGTGAGATTGAGAAATGGTTAACCCTTCAGCTGAACGAGTCAGCTTTAAGCCTAAGATCACATTTGCAACACCCATATCCTTCGTATCAAACTTACTACTAAGAAGCGACTTTGTCTCATTAACAATTCTCATATTGGAACCAAACAATAGAATGTCATCAACATACAGGCATAAAATAATACAACCATCACTTTTAACTTTACAATAAACACACTTATCAGATTCATTGACAACAAAGCCAAATAATAAAATAATATTATCAAACTTTTCATGCCATTGTTTAGAGGCTTGTTTTAGTCCATATAATGACTTAACAAGTCTACAAACTTTATCTTCATTACCAGGAGCCACATAACCCTCAGGTTGATCCATATAGATCTCTTCTTCAAGATCGCCATGCAAGAAAGCGGTCTTCACGTCCATTTGATGGACAGAGAGATCATAAATGGAAGCCAGTGTAATAAGCACCCTAATAGTGGTCATCCGGATAACCGGAGAATAGGTATCAAAGTAATCTATTCCCTCCTTTTGTTTGAACCCCTTGGCAACCAGTCTCACCTTGTACTTGTCAATGGATCCATCTGGTTTCAACTTCTTCTTAAAGATCCATTTGCACCCAATTGTGAAACTACCACGAGGGAGGTCAACCAGTTCCCAAGTACCATTAGAGATAATGAAGTCCATTTCACTCTTGATGGCATCTTTAAAATGCATTGCTTCAGGTGAAGCCATTGCATCTCGGAAAGTGGGAGGATCATCCTCGATAAGGTAAGTGATAAAGTCACTTCCCAAATCCTTGGTAATCCTTGGTCTCTTGCTCCTTCTAGGTTCAACCACTTCCTCAGACTCACCGGGTCTAGGATGGGAACAAGATGGTTCTACCCCCACATCTGTCATCATTTCCACATGTTCGGGAATTGAACCAGAAGTTGAAGGTATATCTAAAGAAGACAGATTCTGAGGTACACCAACTTTCATGGGAAATACATCATCAAAGAATGTAGCTTCTCGAAGCTCTACAATAGAGTTAACATCTATGCCAGGTATCTCAGACTTAATTACTAAGAACTTGTAGGCATAGCTGTTCTCTACATAACCCAAAAAGACAACATCTACTGTTTTAGGACCCAGCTTCTTCCTATTGTGCTCTGAGACTAGTACCTTAGCAAGGCACCCCCACACTTTAAGGTATTTTAAGCTAGCTTTCCTATTTCTCTAGAGTTCGAAAGGGCTACTATCCTTATGCTTCTGAGGTACTCTATTCAGAATATGGCAAGCCGTATTTAGAGCATCCCCCCACATATAGGTAGGTAATCCAGAACTCCCAAGTAGAGTATTTATCATGTCAGTTAGGGTTCTATTCTTTCTTTCTGCAATCCCATTGGATTGAGGAGAATATGGAGCAGTAAACTCATGAACTATTCCAACAGACTTGCAATATTCATCAAGTTTATTAGAGGTATATTCTCCTCCTCTATCAGACCTCAATCTTTTAAGTTTTCTACCAGTTTGTGTTTCTGCTTCATTCTTAAAAATATGAAACTTATCAAAAGCTTCATCTTTTGATTTAAGCAGATACACATAACAATATTTAGTGCCATCATCTATAAAAGTGATAAAATACTTTTTATGATTTCTAGTTAACACTCCATTAAACTCACAGATATCTGTATGCACCAGATCCAATATTTCAGAATCTCTAACAATCGTATGGAATGGTTTCCTACATTGTTTTGCTTGCACACAAATTTCATATTTTTTAGTTTTATCAATGGAATGCTCAGAAATCATTTTCAAGTTCATCATGTGTTTCACATAATTGAAATTCACATGACCTAATTTATTATGCCACAAATCAGATGATTCTATGTTATAAGCAACATTAGATAATGAATCAAAAGAAACATCATTTTTTAATTTATCACTGCAAACATGTTCAACACGAAGTTTAAATAAACCATTGTCTAAATACCCCTTGCCAATAAAGGTTCCAGAATGTAAAATAACAACTTTATTACATTTAAAGTTAAATTCATAACCCTCTCTAACAAGACATGAACCACTTAGAATGTTCTTTCTAACTACAGGCACATGGTGCACTCTGTGTAAAGATAGAACTCGTCCTGAAGAAAACTTCAGATCCACGCGTCTAATCCCTAACACCTTTGCAGCCGTTGAATTGCCCATAGTCACAGATCTTCCTGCAGCAGCCTGGTATGAGACAAAGACAGACTTATCAGCACAAACGTGCACATTAGCCCCAGTGTCAACCAGCCACTTTGTTGGCTCATAGACGTGATAAATTTGCGGGTTAACAGAGACATACCCAGTACTGGTCCCAACGACCTCAGTCACCATGTTGACTTGAGGCATTTCGTCTGTGGTCCCATGAGCTTTAGTCTTCTTAGAAGGACATTCCTTAGCCCAGTGCCCAACCTGCCCACAGTTCCAGCAAGGTTTGTTCTTTGCCTTTTTCTGGATTTTGGCCTTAGGTTTAAACTGGTTTTTCATTGCAAATTTCGATTTTTGTCCTTTGCCCTTAAAAACTCCGGTCATTATGTTTATCTTAGGCGGTTCAGTTGGCATCACGATCTGTTTCTGGCTCTTATGCTCCTCTTCAATGGCAATGACTACCATAAGATCATCTAGGGAAATTTTCCCTTTACGGTGCTTGAGAGACATACAGAAGTCTACCCAAGACTTAGGAAATTTCTCTACGATGGTCATAACTTGAAACTTCTCAGGAAGTTTCATTTCAGCCTCAGCCAAACTATGAAGCAGTAGCAGAAACTCGTGTGCCTGCTCAGTGACCAACTTGCCTTCTACCATCTGATATTTCAGAAACTTGGCAATGGAGTACTTTTCATGACCTTGGTCTTCTGTATTGTACTTCTTGTCAAGTTGATCCCATAAACCCTTAGCAGTGGTAGACGAAGAACAATACACATCGAACAATGTGTTGGACAGAGCCAACAGTATGCAACCACGACATATACTGTCCTTTTCTTTCCACTCTACAGCCGCAGTGACTGCAGAAGGGTCAGGGTTAGTATCAGACACCGAAGGGCAGTCGATTTCCAGAACATTCAACAGCCCTATCGTAGTGAACCAGATCTTCATGCGTTGCTGCCAACACTTGAAGTTCTGACCGGCAAACTTTTCCGGCATACCGGTCATGTCCACTTTTGGTACAAACGCAGAAGAAGACAACATGCTTAGAATCTTCTCTAAGACTGTTGGATCATATTTCGGATCACACAGTTTCACAGTCGTCATCATGATATAAAACATGATATAAATCAGGAAACACAACAAAGTATACAGCATGATCAACAGACGACCGAAACAATAACAGGGAGCAAGCATGGCAGTTTCTGCATCAGACCAAAATCCAGACGACAGCATAAGAGCAAACAGATGCAAAGAACATAAAGAAAACAACAGACACATGTTTAGATTATGTAACAGGCTAAAGCGTTCGAAAGTACTCCCCTTAGAGAAAATTCGCCCCCACATACAGTGCAAATCAGGGTCCGGCGTCCTTCCCCCAGGATACAGTAGCCACGACGAACCGAACGGTGCACTCCGGCGGGTCGTCCTTCGAAAACAACCTCCACGAACCAAATGTTGCAGAACACCCTTTCGGGAAAACTCAGGAAAGAGATAGAGAGAGAGAGCAACAGAGGAGATGGGAAATCGCAGAACTCTTCTTCAGAACCCAGAGAGTATGTCTCAGCATATGCGTAACCCCAGCCCTCACCACCCTTTTATAACCCATGAACGGTTATGAAACGTGGAAGGACCCGTTACGGATTCTGAGGAGACGTGATCCGTTAATGGTCTTTGAAAGATCGAGACCCGTTACGGAATCCGAAGAGCCATAACGGGCACGAAATCCGAGGAGTCGTGACCCGTTATCCATTCCCATAACCCGTTACCGAATCCAAATAACCAGAGAAACTTTGGGTAAAAAGGTACTGTGTCTTGATTGGATATGGCCCTAAAGAACCCGAACCCGAGCCTGGCCCGGTTCGGCACGGCACGGCGCGGCGCGGCGGGCGGGCGCGCGTGTGTGTGTGGTGGTCATCCCACTCTCTTGTTCTCAAGAACAAGTGTATGAGTTCTCAAGTGGCTTATAAAGCCCACAGAAAACTCAAGCACAAGCAATGTGGGACTATTCCACCTCATCAAGACCACCTTCTTCAAAACAGCCCAGTTTCTCCTTTGAATTCTCTCTCCCTTCCTTCTTACACCTAACATGGTAGTGGTAGTGGTGGAGGGTATGGTTCTGGTGGTGCTGGTTATGGGTTTGAATATGGTAGTGGAGGTGGGTTTGGTTCAGGAGGAGGAGGAGGTGGTGGTGGGTTCGGTGGAGGTTTTGGGCAAGAGGGAATTGATGGTGGTTATGGGTCTGGCTTTGGATCGGGTATGGTAGTGGAGGTAGGTTTGGATCAGGAGATGGTGGTGGCGGTGGATTGGGTTATGGGTCTGGTGGTGGATATGGAAATGAGGGCAGTGGGAGCAGATATGGTTCTGGTTACGGGTCAGGGTATGGTAGTGGAGGCGGGTCTGGTTATGGTGGTGGTGGTGGTGGTGGAGGTGGTTCAGGTTCGGGTTCTGGTTCTGGTGGGGGTGTTG